>NW_007252288.1:0-137067 GCF_000164805.1 Carlito syrichta | reverse complement strand
CCGCGGGCTCAGGCAAGCCACTCACCTCAGCCTCCCAAAGGCGCGGGATTATAGGCTGAGTCACCGAGCCTGGCTTCACTGCTTTATCAGCTAAGTTTATGTAATATTCTGAATCCCTTGTTGTCATTTCAACAATATTCACAGCATCTTCAACAGGTGTAGATTCCATCGCAAGAAACCGTTTTCTTTGCTTATTTATTAAAAACAACTCATAATCCATACAAGTTTTACCATAAGCTTGCAACAATGCAGTCACATCTTCAGACTCCATTTCTAAGATTCTTGCTATTTCCACCACATTTGCAATTACTTCCTCCACTGCAATCTTGAGCCCCTCAAAGTCATCAATGAGGATTGGAATAAACTTCTTCCAAACTCCTGTCAATGTTGATATTTTTACCTACTACCATGAATCACACATATTCTTGATGGCATCTAGAATGATAAATCCTTTCAAGAAGGCTTTCAATTTACTTTGCTTAAATGCACTACAGAAATCATTATCTATGGCAGCTATAGCAATACAAAATGTATTTCTTTCTTCCTTTCTTTCTTTCTTTTAGTGACTTTCTCTGATCAACTTTCCATTACAAATAATTTTAAAAGTATTTCTTAAATAAGAAAACTTTAAAGTCAAAATTACTTCTTGATCCATGGGTTGCAGTATTAGAAGGCGTGAAAACAGCATTTATCTTTTTGTATATCTCCATCAGCACTATTGAGTGACCAGGTGCACTGTCAATGAGCAGTAATTTTTTTTTCTTTTCTTTTTTTTTTTTGAGTTGGAGTCTCACTCTGTCGCCCAGAATGGAGTGCAATGGCCGCTCCCGGCCACCGCGGCCTCGACCTGCTGGGCTCCGGCCATCCTTCCACCTCAGCCTTCCAAGTAGCTGGAACTACAGGTATGCGCACCACGCCCAGCTAATTTTTTGATTTATTGTAGAGATTAGGTCTAGCCAAGATGCCCAGGCAGGTCCCGAACCCGTAGCTTCAGGCAATTCACTCACCTCAGCCTCCCAAAGCGCTGGGATTACAGGCTGAGCCATTGAGCCTGACTGAGCAGTAATATTTTGAGAGTACTCTTTTTCCTTCTTATTTTCTGAGTGAGTCTCAAAAGTGGGCTTAAAATATTCAGTAAACGAGACTGCACACAGTTATGCTATCATCCAGGCTTTGTTGTTCTATTTATAGAGCGCAGGCAAAATAGATTTAGCATAATTTTTAAGGTCCCTAGAATTTTAGAATGGTATGTGAGCATCAACCTTAAAGTCATCCACTATCTTACTCCTTGTCCTTTAAAGCTTTGAGGCCAGGCATTGACTTCTCCTCTTAGCTATGAAAGTCTTAGATGACATCTTTCAATATAAGATTTTAATACTTCATCTACAGTGAAAATCTATTGCTTAATGTAGTCACCTTCATCAATGATCTTAGTTAGATCTTCTGGATAAGTTGCTGCAGCTTCTACATGAGCACTTGATCCTTCACCTCACATTTGTATGTTATGGAAATGGCTTTTTTCCTTCAACCTCATGAACCAATCTCTGCTACCTTTCAGATTTTATTCTGTGGCTTCCTCACCTCTCTCCTCCCTTATCTTTCATCCCTCACCTTTCTCACCTCTCTTATCCTTCACAGAATTGAAGAGAGTTAGGGCCTTGCTATGAAATAGGCTTTGGGTTAAGGAAATGTTGTAGCTAGGGAATGGCTTAAGGGAATGTTCTATTCAGATCACTAAAAAACTTTCTCCAAATTGCAAATGCCTCAGTTTTGGCCTGTCTCAGCTTTTTCCTCACTAAGCTTAATCATATCTAGCTTTTTAAAAAATTATATATATGTGGGGCACAAGTCAGGATTAGTTACACAAGCAGGCTGTGTGCAGGCTGTTTGGATCTCCAACTGGCCCTCACTTCTCCTGGCTCAAGACCAGGTACCTTTTGTAATGCTATGTGCCCCTTTCCCTCTTTTCTTCCCCTGGCAGTGTCTATCCCCTATGCTAGTGTGATTAACATTTAGGTCCCACTCATGAGTTAGAACATTTGCTATTCAGTACTTTGTTTCTGTGATGAATCACTAAGTATGATGGTCTTCAATTCTATCCAGTCTCCTGAGAATTTCATGATTTTGTTCTTTGTGTCTACATAATACTCCATCGTGTATATGTACCACCTTTTCTTTATCTAGTTCACTTTTGATGGGTGGTGGGGGGGGAGTTGGCTCCATGTTTTTGCTATTGTGAATAGTGCAGCTATATAAACATGTGTGTGCAGGTATCTTTTTGGTAGAACAATTTATGTTCCTCTGAGTATATTCCCCAGAGAGGTATTGCTGGATCATGTGGAAGGGCAATTCCTTTCTAAATCTTGATTTAAAATGAGAGATGTATAACTCTTTCTTTCACTTGAACATCTAGAAGCCATTGTAGGGTTATTAATTGACCTAATTTCAATATTGATGTGTCTCAGGGAATAGGGAGGTCTGAGGAATTGGAGAGAGATGGGAACAGATGGTCACTGGAACAGTCAGAGCATATACAACATTTACTGGATTATGTTCACCATCTTATATATGGGTATGGATCATAGCACCCCAAAACAATTACAATTGTAACATCAAAGATCACAGATTACAAATCACCATAGCATATTAATTATAATAAATTAAAAGTTTGAAATATTGTAAGAATTACCAAACTATGACACGAAGGCATAAAGCGAGTACATGCTGTTGGAAAAATTGCACAGACAGACTTGCCTGAGGTAGGATTGCCACAAAGCTTCAATTTGTAAAAAACACAATATATGTGAAGTACAATAGAGCAAAGTGAAACAAAAAAGTGAGGTATGCCTCTACATGGAACTGCATTTTTTCCCTTCTTTTATCTCTTTTCCTTTTCTCTGTTTTCACTGTCCTTTGAATCCAAGATTCCATTTTTGCTACTCTTGCTAAATTTTGCACTGGTGGTGTACTTATTGAATATCCAAATTCAATAAGTAAGAGGTGGGAGTGGTGATAAACTAGGATATAGCATTATTGCAATTAGCAAATAGCAATAATTTCAAGGGCATTTTAAACATGAAGAATACAAAGTAAATAATATCAGTCTAAGAACATGTTGCATCTCCTTCATTTATTCCTAATAAATAAAAAAAAATGAAAATCAGAAAAAAAACAAGCTAGAATAAGAAGAAAACTGTGGGTATGTTGTGGTATCTAAGATTCTGTTGATGAGCAAACCACAGCCAAAGACAGCAACCTCTGTGTGTAACCTCAATATCTCTCTGACTCTGAGCAGAACTCATTAACAAATAGATAAGTACATTTTCTATTTTCATTTCAAAGCATATTATTTCCTAGAGTCTAGAATTTAATTGTAAACATGGAACATAATGGTTGATTACTACCAATGAATACATTCTCATAGTGAATACAATTATGCTTCCATGAATTTAATTTTTCTAATAATTTAGAATAGTGATTATTACCAAACTTTACAAAAAAAGAAAAACACATTATTTTGGGGGAGATTAACAAGTGCCAAATTACTGAGTTTTCACTTCCTAGGATTTGATCTGACAATGAATTCTAGTTAGCAGAAAACTTCTTGCTAAACAATATAATTTGAGTCTCAAAGAGCAGAAAATTAAATCACTTACACCAAATAGGCCCTTCAACAGTAGGACAAAGCTTATTTTATAAGCTCTTCATCTAAAAACATGTCTATAATTAGCACAAGTGCTTGATTATATTGTCAATTTGGCACTTTAAATAGGAAGGTTTGTTTCTGTGACATGGTGGTAAAAACTGTTTTACACTCTAAATTGCTTACTGGAGGTCTCCAGCAGCACTAAGTGATGTGACACCTTTTGCAGATAAAAATGATATTCATAGAGCTAAACGTGCATTCATTTTGTTCATATTGATGCTTTCTTGGCCTTGGGCTGTGGAAAAATCAATGCTAACCTCATGATATCATGAGATAACTGCTGCTTATTGAATTCTTGCTATATATGTTTGTGTGTATGTATGCATATACACACACATATATGAGAGCATATACAATTTAATTTTCTCAACAACCCTATTTGTAAGGTTAAACTGAGGCAAGGTAGGCCAGCACCATGGGAATAGAGCAAAGATTTGCCAAAAGAAGAAAACAAAATTTATTATCCACTGTCCACAGAAAGAAAGGGGCCAATGCTCACAGGCAAAAGTGGCATATATTTTAAAGAAAGAGGACTTTTAAAGTTTCTATAAGGAAGCAGGGCCAGTAAAAAATCTTCAGCAACTGTCTTCTTGAGTGTTGATAACACCAATCTTGCTTCCTTTGCTATTGTCAAGACAATCAGTCTTATGACTCTGGGTAATGGGCAGGTAGGCAGTGATGCAGGTGGGGGGCTGGGGCAGCTAATTACAATAGGTGATATTAGTTTACTGGGAAAAAATATTTAGAATCAAAAAAGTAATTAGTACAAAATATACTTAAAAGTTGCAAGACAAGTATTAATATCTATCTCTGGTGAACCAGGTTTGTCCTTGGCTAATAATTAGAGGGTGGGGTATGTGTGGAGCACAATAACTAACTGGCAAAAAATAACTCTAGCATGTGAAGAAAAAGGAAAAATTCAGTTAAAAATGGCTGCTTCTACCATTCTTCTCAGACCTGGAAATAACAATACAGGAATTCATATGGAAGCATAAACGATCACGAATGGCCAAAACAATCCTCAGCAAAAACAAAAACAAACAGGCAAACAAACATAAAAGCAGGAGGCATCACACTCCTAGACTTTAAGCTTTATTATAAAGCTACAATAATCAAACTAGCCTGGTATTGGTAAAAAGAACAGGCATATAGACCAATGGAACAGGATAGAGATTCCAGAAGCTAAACCTCAATTTCTCAACTAACTAATCTTCGACAAAGACTCTGCCATCAACCACTAGCAAGAAGAGAGCCTATTCAGTAAATGGTGCTGGGAAAACTGACTGACCACATTCAGAAGATTCAAACAAGACCCCTACCTATCACCACACACAAAAAAATCAACTCTAAATGAATCAAAGACCTAAATGTAAAACCTCAAACTATAAGAACCTTAGAAAACGCGGGAGACACCCTTATGGAAATTGGAACTGGCAACCAATTCCTGATTAAAACCCCAAGTGCCCATGCCATAAGAGATAAGATAGACATATGGAACCTCATCAAACTAACAAGTTTCTGCAAAGTCAAAGAAACCATTGAGAGAGCGGGAAGACAGCCCACAGACTGGGAAAAAATATTTACCAACTGTATGTCTGATGAAGGCCTAACATCTAGGATCTACAAGGAACTCAAACGTGCTGAAAAGAAAAAAAAAAGCCCCATTACAAAGTGGGCAAAAGATATGAATAGACACTTCTCAAAAGAAGACATAAGAGCAACCAACAGATACGTGAAAAATGCTCAGCCTCACTAGTCATCAAAGAAATGCAAATTAAAACCACACTATGACACCACCTAACTCCAGAGAGGATGGCCATCATCAGTATCTCAAAAAACAACAGATGCTGGAGAGGATGCAGCGAAAAGAGAACACTTCTACACTGTTGGTGGGAGTGTAAACTAGTACAGTCTCTGTAGAAAACAGTGTGGTGATTCTTAAAAGATCTAAAAATCAACCTCCCAGATGACCCTGCAATCCCCCTGCTGGTAATATACCCAAAGCAGCTTAAATCACTCGATGAAAGAGATACCTGCATACGCATGTTTATTGCAACATTATTCACAATAGCAAAAACATGAAACCAACCGTGCTGCCCACCAAAAGAGGACTGGATAGAAAATATGGTACATATACATGAAAATATGATTCATATATTACACAGTCATAAAGCAGGACAAAATTACAAACTTTGCAGCAACTTGGATGGACTTAGAGTCTATAATACTGAATGATCTATCACAGAAACAAAGAACTGAGTATCACATGTTCTCACTCATAAGTGGACCTTGAACAACTAACATAATACTATAAGAAAGGGATTGGCAGTAGTGGGAAACAGCCAGGGGAGGTGGGGATACACCTCATCAGCAAGGGTACCTGCATAATGAACATTTGTATGCTCATTGTACCCCACATATTTAAAAGAAAAAAGGAAAAATTAGGAATCAAGTATTATCTTAATTACCAGGTAGGGAAACTAAGTCTCAGTAAATGGTAGATCTGAGACCAAGACCCAGTGAGGTTAGTTTCAAAATTCCAACTTCCTCATTTTCCTTTAGTGCTTTTCATTATGCTGATTTTGGGCTCAATAGTGTTCCAGGATTTGTAGATGATTAAAAGAGGTATAAAGAATTAGCAATATTTGGAACAAAGCTTAAAATTTGTTTTAATAGCAAGAGATGTAATAAAACTATAATAAAGATAATAATAATACCTAAAGGCATTGGGTGTTTTATGTCAGGCACTGTTCTAAATTCTTTTCATGCAATTGACTCATTTAATTTTTACAGCAACCAAGTGGGTGGGTAGTAATTACTCCCGGTCTATAGATGAATGTCAAACACCTATTAAGCAGCCAGGCTGGGATATGAACCCAAGCAGTCTGACTCCAAAAGCCCACACTCCTCCACTTTGATCAGAAAAGGATTTGGAGGGTGAATTGGGAAAAAAAAATTTAATGGGTCAGAAGAAGATTCTGTGCCCAGCACAGGAGGAGATGATAGTGCTAAGAATTAAGTCCCCCACCACCGATTCCTACATCATTAAAAACATTAGGGGATATAAGCACATTGGGGAAGATTCAGCAAATAACCCAGAAGCTAGATTTGGATCAGATATAAGAACTTCTTGGTCACCTCTGAGACTTGTTGCATGCAGTAGAGTCTCAAGAAAGTTAGGAGGTTGAAGATGGGATCAAAGCACCCCAAAATTTACATGCCAGCTAGGAAAGTAATAACACTAAAATGGTTTCCACTAATGGAGTCTGATGAGAACAGTGTCTACTTAGAAATACAGTGTTTACTGCCTTAGACCACCATGAACATTACGTGGATTATTATTTGCAAAGTGCTTAAAAGAGGGCCTGGCACATCGTAATCTCTATATCAGTGTTTGTTCACTAAAATAGATATCTACCCTTAGTGTCTAAAATTTATCATATTTTTCTCCTTCCCCCATCTTACTTATCATTTCTTGAGTGCATCTATCTGGCTCCTGGCTCTGTGGGTGGAGGTGGAAGAAGTCAGGCAGTCAGGGGAGACTGAACACTTCTAAATACAAATAAAATGCAATAAACAAATTCTAACCATTAAGTAGATTTCACAAGTAATAAACACTCCAAGAGTCTGGAGGAGATTGAGATGTGGGCAGAGTGGTGACAGATTTATAGAAGATGGAAGAAAGAATACAATAAGCTTGGAAAAGGTATGAAGGGAACATTTCAGAAGACAGAAACAATGATAGAATTAAGAAGCTGGAAACACGTAGTAAGTACAGAAATCTTTGTGTCTTGAAGGTTTTGGCTTTATAAAATTACTGCCTCTTGTATTGCTAGTTCAGGTAAGAAAATGTACACTAAGGTGTCAATGGCATGAGCAGTTATTTCATTAAAAAATTGTCGTTTTCCATGATCTTGAATTCAGCCTTTCCAATCTCTCCTTAAAATAATTTATCTTTTGTATCAAAATCAAAATCTCAGTTCTCTAGCCTCAGTTTTGATTTATTTTAGTATGTATATATCTGATCCTTTTAGTGTTTTGGAATTTCAGTTCCACATTTGCAGTAATTTTAAGGATAAGAAAATTATTTATAATTTTAAATTATTTTATATGTTATGTAGTTTCTCTTTTGGAGGAATAAAAACTCCTGTTTTTATTCTGAAAATATAGTTCCAAATTTTATCCCTGGTTACCTGTTCTTCACTTGGTTTCCCGCAGACATAATAATAGAAGCACTTTAAGTTCTCTGAGCTGCCACAATTTCTGTAAAGCTATTACCGATTTTATTATATTCCACAGGAAAAAAAAATGCTCTTAACACTTTCTGGATTGCTTTTGCAGTTTATAAAAAGGTCAGTGAAATGACACTGTAAAAATGCTCTCACCTTCCACCATAGGTAATAAACACGTCCATGGGGGAACTTCTGTTGACTTCATTGCAGATTCTGACTCATCCAGTATAAATGCTACCTCCAAATGGGCTGTCACTGGTTAATTTGAATTCTCTTGCTCCTTCACAAAGCTTTAAATTGTTCCTTTCTCTCTGTTATTGCAATTATCTACTTAAGTCTTCCGAATTTTAGCACTTTAAAATTTTGTGTGGTTCTTCAAAAAATACAAACTGATCTTCCACTTCTTCTCCGCAGTTTTCATGAATTGGTGTTAGTTTTCAATCAGATCGCTGATACAATAAAAGGGATTTAAATCAATTCTCTGCCTTGTCAAGTGACTCCACACTGGACTTGGCATAGAAGAAATGCAGTTGATCCCTGATGTCCTTTGTCCTTTTCTGACTTTCTCTATTCTCATCTCTGATTAATGAAGACTGTACCATCATGTCAAGTTTGTCTTTGTGTTATTACATCTTGTGATATTTAAAAATGTTTTACTCCTTTTGAAATGAATTCCAACATCTACTTGTGACATTTTCTCTTTCCTCTCAGGGAGTTCTGACTGTTGCAAGATGTGTGGGACCCATCAAAGAAAGGTGTGGTGGTAAACGTGGGCCTCACGTATGCGAAGGATTTCACAGAAAAAGATGAAGGAATGGAAAGTCTAAGCAAGATAAAATATACTAGCAAAAGAGATAGGCAAAAAAAAAAAAGTCACTTTGGCTAAAGTATGATAGGCATGATAAGAAAATGGAAGATAAGCCAAAAAAATACAGTTGGCTACCAGGACTGTGGCAAAGTATAGAGAACTTGAATGCAGGCTTTAGCTAAAGGATTGAAAAACTATCTCCTTGTCTCATAATTCAGTGATACCTAGGCTAATGCTTCTTTTCCTCTTTTTATTTGAAAGGACTTTTGTTGCTGGTATCTAATACCAGCATCAGTTTAATGTATTCCCTTAAAGGTAGGAGATACTTTATAATTATTGGTAATAAAGCATTAATATTATTTTCTTGGCTAGTTTAGACCATGCCACTGAGCTATTTACTATTCCTAAGAGAACATCAACTTTTTAAATCTTGATTTTCTAGTCTGAACAGTGAATGATAAGAGAAATACTATGCTGATTAAAATGTATTTAGAATTACAAGATTTCTAAATCTGTACATTTAGTGTCTGTTTTTCTTTCACTAACCACACTATCAAATCAAAATGCACATCTACATGCTTTTAGATGAGCACTTGGGTTTTTGGATTGCATTTTATGATATGTAAATAGGAGGAACGTACATATTGCCTATTGTTCATGTTTGCATTAAACCCTTAATAGGTTTTTTTTCTTTACCATTTGCCAAAACTAATTCATTATTCTTTTTTAACCCAATAATATTTATAGGTTAGGATCTCAAGAACACCTAGCATAAGACTTTCAATAAAACTCTTTATTTTCTTTCTGAGTTACCACACAATAGTGAGAAGTATAAATGCATAAGGTGAGATTCAACTGATTATGTTAACAGTATTATTGGGAAGTGACATCTCATCACAAAATTTTATCCAAAGGTTATTCTTACTTCTGAGAGAAGAATTGTTCCCAAACTTCTCAATCTGTACTAATAAATTACCATAATCAAAAAGTGGGAAAAATCAAAAGACAATTTAGATAGAGATGGTAGAGATACAGATAAGACCAAAAAAAAAAAAACAACCTAGAGTTTTTAGCTATTTTTTCCTGAACTATATATAGTCTCAGTGGGACCAGAAACATCTCATCTGTCCTATCATCCCTGCCATCCTCATCCCTGCAAACTGTGTACCCTATTATTCTGGAAGTGTAGAAGAAGGGGAAGGAATCATGATACGAGTGTCCATCTCAGGGGAAAGGCCAACACTACTACTCTTTGCTGTTATTCACTCCATTTTAGTTTCAACCATTTTCCAAAAGTTCTAATTCCCAATGTTTCACCTATCCCTGCAGTGTTAGTATCTCTACTACACTACAGCATATACCTTTGCCCTGCAAATATCCCAATTTTTCTCTTACCTCAGAAGAAAAATTGCTGTTAACTCTTCCTGCTGAGTTTTTATTTTTCTTTCTTTCTTTTTTAATTATTTATTTATTTTAACTTAAAAATTTTTTTTATTTTAAAATTGTGGGGTACATTTCAGGGTTAGGTATACAAATATTCACTGTGCAGTTAGTTTTGTTGATGAGGTGTGCACCCCTTTCCCCAGTTAGATTTCCACTACTGTCAGTCCCACCTCCCCACACCTCCTCCCCTCCGCAGTTTCCCGCTACAGTTGATCCTTTTCTTATAGAATTACAGTAGTTGTTCAAGGTCCACTTATGAGTGAGAACATGTGATTCTCAGTTCTTTGTTTCTGTGAAAGATCACTCAGTATTATAGACTCTAATTCCATCCAGGTTGTTGCGAAGTTCATGATTTTGTTCTTCTTCATGGCCGCGTAATATTCCACTGTGTATATGTACCACGTTTTTTAAATCCAGTCCTCTTTTGATGGGCAGCATCAAACTGACAAACTTCTGCAAAGCCAAAGAAACCATCACGAGAGCAGGGAGACAACCCACAGATCAAGTTTTTATTTTTCACTCCCTGTTATTTACTTAGGCTAGTCTGCTACTATACTTAGACTATTATGCTAGAATACTACTATTCTACCTAGACTGTTAGGCTAACAGTCAAGTATAGTTTACGACTGTTTTTATTAGCTAATTTCAGGTTAATTTTGTACCCCTAGAAACTTTATTGAAACAAAGTTCCTGCGTCATATCTGTCAACACATAACCAGCACACTGGTAGAAACTGCTATGATGGGGGGATGGGGAACAAATTGCTTTTCTGTACTCCAGGCATCTTGTACGAATAAATTTTAAGTGCATTTTGTTTCTAAATAGCCTAACTCCTGGATTTTGCATAATAATACCGGCTAAAAAATAATCTGACATTACCTGTTTATTGTCTTTCTTTCTCCATTAGAATGTAAATTTCCTGAAAATTGGGAATTTTTTCCAATTCTCTATCCCCAGTACCTAGAAAACTGGCTTACACTTAGTTGAAACTCAGGAAATATGTGTTGAATGAATGAATACATGTTCTAGGTCAGAAGCAGCAATGTCCTGTGCCTCTTCTTTATCCAAGTAAATTCCTGCTTTTGCATAGGATCTTCAGAGTCTGCTAAATTCCTAGGTTGTTGTCCTGGGGGAAAATGAAGGAAGTCAAGTTTCCTGTAGTGCTTCCACTTTCCTTTGATGCTTCTCTCCTGTCAGACTCCAAGGACTCTGACCCTGACTTGGGAAGAAAATTGTCTCACAAAGGAATAATTTATTAGTCATCAATTCAGTGAATACTTATTGAGCATCTGAGACTCTGCTTCTCATCTGGTAATAAGTGTCAGGAAGCACAGAAAAGGGAGCAATTGCAAGCCAACTGTCATGTCATGGGAACACTCAAGCTACCCTATACAGACACTCATGTGACAAGGAATCAAGGCCTCCTGCCAACTGCCACGGGAGCAACATATCAAGGAAGTGGATCCCACATCCTCACTCAAGCCTTCAGATTACTGATGACCCTGCTAACTTCTTGACAGCAACCTCAAGAGAGACCTTGAGACAGAATAACCTAACTAAACTGTTCCTAAATTCCTGGCCCACAAAAGTTGCGAGAAACAAGTTTGTTGTTATAAATCACTAAGTTTAGGGGTAATTAGGGGTAATGCAGCAATAGATGACTAATACAGACTTCAGTGAAAATAAACTTTAAAACGGGCTGCATAACATTGCTGATGGGGAAAAACGTTTTCACCCAAGTCAGACACTGTTGAAAGATTTCTCAGAATGTGCAGATAGGTCATTATCCAAAGCACATTGAGAATTTGGAGTCCCAAAATTCCTCCTTGGTAACGAATCACAACTCCAACCTAACATACTGGTTTTCCTAGAAGCCACACAAAGAGGGTCTGTTGAAGCAAGAAGTTAAGAATGGGATTAATTTGCTCCATACAAGACACCCAAGAGAAATTGGACTGGCTTCATAAAGGATAATGTAAAATATGTGCACATCTCTAAGAGCTTATTAAATCTCTGACAAATAACTATAGGTTAAGCCTAAAATCCAAAGCAAAACAAATTGCCCTGACCCATTCAGTTTTAATATAAAGTATAATAAGCAATAAAATGTATGTAAGAGAGAAAGAATAAGAGTTAAGACCTGGAAATATTTCCGCTAATGAGATTGACTTTGGCCACTTCTGTTGCGTCTTAGCAGCTTTAATTTCCCTTTCTCTCTCTGTTCCCTTTCTTCTACTTCCACTGGAAATTACCCCACTTGGATTTTTTAATAATGAAACATTAGTACTTTCATCAGCAAAAATGTGTCCTCTACTAACCTTATCTTATTATTTCCTTTCATAAAACTTGTGCCAAAGTCCCCAGGTTCTTGTTTTCCCTTGACTCAGATCTGAGAGCAACCTGGCCCTTGGGGCTCTTCTGTATGACTCCCATCCTTACATCCCACCCCAGACTATTTTTGTTGCCCACCATCTGGTCTGAGAACCTGGCCCACAGTTAGTGCTAAACAAATGTTAGTTGCTTAATCACTGCCATCACCATGACCACCACCACCACCATCATCATCACTATCACCACTACCTGTAGAAATGTTGATTCTTTGTATTTCTGACATTTTGTACTCTAGCTGGTTAACTTTGGCAGGCACTCCTATCTAACTGGTGGAATGGACTCTCAACTTTATCTGCTCAGAAATATAGACACTACCTGATCATTCCCTATCTTAGCCAGTTTCCCTGGCCTTCATTCCCTCATGCCTTCCTGAATCTTCAATACCTGTATTTCCACCTTCCACAGAATTGAAGCTCATTAGAGGTAGAAAGTACCTTAAAGTTCATCTTGCTTAATTCCTGAAATTTTGAGAACAGCAAAATTTAGGATTAGTCGGGGGAATAACTAGTGGAACCCACTTTCCACTCTCCAAGCCCAAGGTCTCCTTCTCTTTAACCATGGTTCTCAGTCAGGGATGATTTTGACACCCATGCAATGTCTGAAAACATTTCTAATTGTCACAATTTGGGGGTGGGGGTGCTACTGGTATCTAGTAGTGTTTTGCAGAGTCCCTGGTCTCTACCCACATTTAATCCTACAACTGCAAATAGTGTTTTATCATATAAGAGGAAAATAAGGTTAGGAAATTAACCCAAGGACACTTAGCTAGTAAGTATGAAAGTCATCAATTATAAATCTACCTGGCTTTGAGGCACAACACTCTACTCACTGTGGTGTTCCCATGGAAAGAAAAGTAAAAAAAAAAATCCATAATGTTAGCATAGTATATACAATTATATATTATACCATATGATCTTTTTTATTTTACCAAAATTTGAATATTTATAGTTCTGAATTTTGCAAATATAAACTTATGTCCCTGGGGGAAGAAAACTACTGTCCTCACTTGAGAAGAGGAAGTAGTTTCAAAAAGTGATTAGGGCCCTGGACCAAATCTCTCAGGAGTGCTGTGAAGATTCATTAGCTTAGCAAAGAAGACGAGGACATCTTACTGACAACACTAGCAATTGGAAAAAGTTACCATATTTTGTTCTCATTTGAATAAAAACAACATTAGGGAAGAGAAATCTTTCCTGGACTTATGTGTACTTTTCTTCCACAAATATTTCCTTTGTAAGTTAATATGCCTCTGGTGGCCTTCTACAAAAAAGGGCAGCATTTTTGTGTGCCTTTGGATATGATGCAGGTGGCATGAGATCCACAGAGCCCTGACAAGTATGTAGAGAGACTGAAATGAAAGGAAAACAAAAATGAGAAACAAAATCTCCTAAGCAGATCTTTCAGAGGACATCCTGTCAACCAACCACAAGAGATGGAGACACAGAACAAATTCCTTTGATTTCTATGGTAGCATTTTAACAAGAGAATGTGGCAGCAATTTCATTGCTGACACTCTGACGTGTACTATTTTTTAAACTCAGTGATCAAAAATCCATGTTCTTTGGTCATCCCAGGTGTCACGTTTTGTTAATGATTCTAAGTGTACTTTTATCATTTTTTGTCATACATGCAGCACACAGACAAATCTAAAAAAAAGTAATAGTGTCCTGATGGTATCGTGTTGCCTTTCATTGTAATCTGATTCATAATTTGGCTCCAATCTTTAAAATTACTTGAGAGGCATGAGACCTAAAAAAGTCAGAGAACTCATGTTCGTGTCATAATAATACCATAAATAAAACTCATGGTCTTGCCATAATGTTACCATAATCACCATAAATAAAACTTTGACAAATCACAACTCTTTTATTTCTTTATCTCTCTCCAACAGTACTACAAACTTAGTACTGATGTTTTTAGGCTTATTTGTTTATATGACTGATCCCCCTGAAAGATTGTAAATATCTTGAACATAAGAACCATGCCCCATTATCTCCAGAGCCTATGATAATACCTGGGACAAATTAAGTGCTTAATAAATATGGGTTAAGTCACCTAATGAATTAATAAATAATTAGTTGCATGAGTGAATGAATGAAATTGCAAGTCATGACCACTAGATTTCTCAACAAACCTTTGTCATGAGTCATGAGTAAGTACACAAAGTCCTCATTTTTCCACCACCAGAGTTTTAGGGAATGAGGCAAGGGAGGAGTCTCTGTGACACCAGAAAACTTTCTCTGGGAATAAATGGTAAGCAGCTACTGAATACTCAGAACTGTAAATAAAGATATCAGTTTTCGAGGGCTGTATTTACTATACATACTAGTTGAGTATTAAACTACTGAAGAATTATAAACTTACCATACCCAAACCTCGACAGAAACCAAAAGAGCCAATATTGTTCAAGCACAATAAGTTCTGTGTTTTGTGCCTCCAGGTTAATACTGCATACTGGTGGCAGTGAGTTGGATAGACACGACAATCTCTCCAAGAGCCAATATTCTGTCACCACTAGGAACTCTTGAGGTGCAATTCTAAAATAACCTTAACATTAACTTGTCCATCCTATTCAATTCAAAGTCTCTGCCTGTTTATTGGCAAGTTGCTTATCTTCCTAGTCTCAGTTTTCCTGTCTGAAAATGGAGAGTATTAAGTGAGTTTATAGTACTAAACTCACTTTATTGGTGAAAAACCAGACACACACCTAAGTAAATATTAACTATGAAGGTGTATAAATATAGTCCCTGATGTTAATGGCACAAGAAAACTATTACAATGTGTTAAGTACAGCAAGAGCTGTAAGTTCAAAATGCTGCAGGAACACAAAGAGCATACCCAATTCCTAAGGTTGTTACCTCATCTGAGGATGATTAGGAGTTTAGGTTTAATCAAGTAAAAGGGCAAGATAGTATTGCAGGCATAGGAAACAGCCTGTGCAAAGTCATAAAAGTTAGAAATCTCATGGCATAAGCCAGAAACAATAAGAAGTTTGGTGTCGCTGAAATGCAAGGTTGAAGATGTGGCAAGAGAGTTAGGCAAGGGTCATTAATAAGGACTTTACCCTGTGGTGAGAGCCACTGAGCTGTGTTAAACAAGGAGGTACTTGACCATATCTGCATTCAGAAATAGTGTAGAAGACGGTGACAATGTTGAACTTACCTGAGCCCTGTGCTCCTAGGAAATACCAAAGGTTTAGTGATTCCTTTCATTTTCTGGAAATGGTTAGTTCCCATATGACTTAGATATAAGTGAGTCTCACAGATGCTTTTACTACCACTCTTGTTTACCTATAAAAAGGTCAGACATAGACTTTCCAAATTCCCACTATTTGCTCCATAAATAATTGATCAAACAGGCAACCCTGTTGCAGGGTCCCTCCCAGTTGGGAGCTCTTCTGTCTTAATAAACTCCTGCCTTCTCCAAAAAAAAAAAAATTAAATAAATAATAATAATAATAATTATTATTATTGGTCAAACAACAAGCAGGCTGAGAGAACCAAATAAAAAACACGATCCCATTCACAATAGCCACGCACATACACACGCACACCTATAAAACAAAAAAACTCAGTATTTATCTAACCAAAGAAGTGAAAGATCTTTACAATGAGAACTACAAAACACTGTTAAAGAAATCAATGGCAAAACAAAGAAATGGAACATCTCATGCTCATGATTTGAAAGAATCAATGTCATCAAAATGTCCATACTACCCAAAGCAATCTACAGATTCAATGCAACCCCTCTCAAACTACTGGCAATATTTTTCACAGACCTAGAAAAGAAAGTATGTAAATTCATATGGAAGCAAAAAAGAGCCTGAATCACTAAAGCAATCTTCAACAAGAAGAACCAACCATCACATTCTCAGACTTCAAACTTTACTACAAGGCTATAGTAGCCAAACAGCATGGAGTTGGTACAAAAACAGACAGATAGACCACCAAGGGAACAAGATAAAGGATCCCTAAATAAAACCATAGACCTGTCCGACTCATCTTTGACAAAGCTGACAAAAAGAAACATTGGGGAAAGGAAATCCCATTAGCAAATGGTGTGGGAAAACTGGCTAATCACATGCAGGAGAATGAAACTGGGCCCCTACCTATCACCATACATGAAAATTAACTCAAAGTGAATAAAGGGCTTAACTGTGAAGCCTCAAGCTGTAAAAATCTTAGAAGAAAACTAGGGAACACTCTCCTGGACATAGGTCCAAGTAATGAATTCATAGCCAAGTATTCAAAAGTAAATAAAGCAAAAACTAAAATTGACAGAAGGGATCTTATTAAACTAAAAAGCTTCTGCACAGCAAAATAAACCATCAAGAAAGTAAAAAAAAATCCACAAACTGGGAAAAAAATATTTGCAAACTATGCATCCAAAAAAGGCCTAACATCCAGAATTTATAAAGAACTCAAATGAATCAACAGGGGAAAAATAAATTAACTCCATCAAAGACTAGGAAAAGGACATGAACAGACACTTCTCAAAAGATGGCATACAAGCAGTCAAGAGACATATGAAAAAATGTTCAGCATCACTAGTCATCTGAGAAATGCAACTCAAAACTCCAGTGAAATACTATCTCATCCCAGTCAGGGTGGCTATTATTAAAAGGTCAAAAAACAGCAGGTGTTGTCAGACTGCAGAGAAATGGAAACATCTGTATGCTGTTGGTGGAAATGTATGCTAGTTCAACCTCTGTGGAAAGTAGTTTGTAGATTTCTCAAAGAACTAAAAACAGAGCTACCATTCAACCCAGAAATCCCACCCAACAATCTTTGTGTATATCTAGGAATATACCCAAAGGAATCATTCTACCAAAAGGACACCTGCACTCATGTGTTTATTGCAGCACTATTCACAATAGCAAAAACATGGAGCCAACACAGATGCCCATTGAAAGTGCACTGGATAAAGAAAATATGATACTCATACATGACGAAATATGATGCAGTCGTAAAGAAGAACAAAATCATGTCCTTTGCAGTAACATGGATGCAGCAGGAGACCTTCATTCTAAGTGAATTATCACAGATACAAAAAAAACTGAATTCCACATGTTCTCATTCATAAGTGGGGACTAAACACTGGGCACACATGGACCCCAAGGATGGGAACAAAAGACACTGGGCACTGCTAAAGAAGAGAGGGAGAGGGGATAAGGGATACAAAACCACCTGTTAAATACTACTAGGTGCCGGAGACCAGCTCCAGCCGGGTTCAGGGTACCCCAAAGGTGGAGACGGTGTTGGCAATTGGGGGGAAGAAGAAAGAAAGAGAGAGAGAGAGAAAGAAAGAGACTGGACTCCAGTCTAGTGCAGAAGCGATGTATGTTATTGGGAACTACAACGGGTTTTTTATACACAAAGTCAGATGTGGGAGGGGCGTCCCCTACCCACCAGAAACCTTAATCCATGAAAACTTAATCAATGATTGCCTTTAAACCCTTTTCATATGATAATCTTAAAATCCCATAACAAAGGATAACCTAATCTGTGACTGACATATTCAATAAACCTTTTTCGTCCTAAGCTGATTGATTTATGCCAAGTTAAACAATTCTATAGAAGCTTAAGTATTCACTTTATAAACGAAAGTGGCCCATCCCAGAATGTTTGGAATGTGGCCCAGTCCAAAGTTCACAGTGGGCTACCTGCAAGTAACCCAGCCGCATTCTTTCAACAAAATGGCTGTCTTCTAAAACTATATTCTACAATTTACACCTTCAATAAATCCTAAGATCATGACCCAGAAGCCTGTGACCAATACTAAGGCTCTTAGATGTGACACAAGTTTGAATTATAAGTTGTGTGAAAGCCAAAACTGCAGTTTGCGGAAGAATGGGAGCAATGAGCTTCTAAAGTTAGCTTGTGTTCATCCCGGTCTCAGAGTTTTTATGTTTTGAGTTCACAGGAGCTTAATCTGGTTAGTGCTGAGTAGAAAGGGGGAGAAAATGGGGTCAATAGCTCCCGAACGCATCCTGGTGGTCTCAGGGTCAACGGCCCTTCCTGATCCCTAATGCTCACTGTGCCTCCGTGGCCGGCTCCCAGCAACTAGGGTGGAGGGAAGGCTTTTCAGAAGCCCAAACCTCACCTTCACACAATATACCTATGTAATAAATCCTTAAATGTACTCCACAATTCTAAAAATCATCATAATAAAATAATAATGATTAAGTGAAATTTTTATCTCCGGTGGTCAGTCAGAACAAAAGGCTTATTCATCAAGTTTTGGTTAAGAGTCTCTTCTCCTAGCTCTCTTTCCTTGGGCCCATTCTCAGTTTGAGCTAGCAAGCAGATTCTCCTTAGTAAGTCTCCTGAGAACAGGAGAGCATCAGAACATCCTCTGGTCTACTACCCAGTCAGGCCCTTCCTGTTCAACACACTTTCCCATACCCAGTTCTCTATATCCTTGTTTATTCCTCTCCCTGAAAGATAAACCTTTTTGAAGGTTGGAGATCTTATAACCAGAACATTCTCCTTATTGCAGTATGCCTTCTTCCCTGCTCCCCACCCCACTACCCCAATTTCAATAATCATTTGGAATCAAGTCTCTCCTTACTAAGTTCATACTAATGTTCTATTTGGCAAGGGGTTGGATAGGAACACACCTGGAGACCACACAGGAACAATTGCCATAGTCCAGGTCAGAGTTGATGAACACATGAACTGGGACACGGAAGTGGCATGGAGTGGCAAGAACTATTTACGAGGTAAATGTGGTGAGAATGGGTGGTATACCAGATAAGGGAGAGAAGAAAGAATCTGTCGGGTCTGAGCACCTTTCCCCCATGTGTGATCTTTCTGAAAGCAACAATCAGAAGGGGTGCTCTCTCCACACCTACTGCAACCTTATATCATGGCACATGCAGCTTATAATTCTGTTTCTCTAACTGTCTCCTTTCTCTATGATAGTGGTCCCCAACCCTCAGGCAACAGACTGGTACCTGTCTGCAGCCTGTTAAGAACTGGGCTGCACAGCAGGGAGTGAGTGGTGGGCAAGTGAGTGAGCTTCATCTGTATTTATAGCTGCTCCCCATTGCTTGCATTACTGCCTGAGCTCCATCTCCTGTCAGATCAGTGGTAGTATTAGATTCTCATAGAAGCACAAATCCTGTTGTGCACTGTGCATGCGAAGGATTTGAGCTGCTCACCCCTTATGAGAATCTAATGCCTGATGATCTCAGGTGGAGCTGAGGTGGTGATGCTAGTGCCAGGGAGTAGCTGCAAATATAGATTAACGCTAGCAGTGAGGTTTGACTACATAGAGACCAAAATAAAGTAACTGCTTGCAGACATATCAAAATCCTAGCAGCGAGTGGCAAGTGAGTTGATATACTTGCAGTATACACCTGCATCTAGTGACATGCTTTAAATAAGAATCTAACACTTATTTTAGTCTGCCCATGGCCTGCCCATTATTTTATTTACCACTTCTGTCTGCACATCTTTTTTTTAAATGGTGAGTTGCATAATTATTTCATTATATATTACAATGTAATAATAAAGAGTGAAAAGCCAAAATGAGTAAATTTAGTCAAGGTGGCAGTCATTTTAACATGGCTTAGCTTTGTCATGCTTTTTCAGCAGCTTACTTCAACTCACCTTATAATCATTAAATAAGAAACAAAGCCAGTTTCCTGGAGATAGTTATTGATAATTATCTTGTAACCTGTCCCACCACCCCAAGCATGCTTTACACTAATTACCCTTTTGTCTTGCTGCCATAAAGGGCTAAGCTGACCTAATCTATTGTGATCAGTCTTTTCATGAGTGACACAGACTACCAGCCCCATCCCCATGGCAACAGCTCCTGTGTTGTCTCACCCAAAAATGCTTACTTACTTTTTATAAAAGGGAAGCTTTGAAAGCTTTCAATCTCAAGCATTCGCTGTAAAATATTACTTAAGCATGTGGCCCCCCTCGCCAACCCTGGAGAGATAAATCCACCCTTTTTCTCTGATCTATTTCCTAAATAAACTTTTCCTGACCTACTCTTCGTACAATTCTTTGTATTCTTCCCACGGCACTGGCTCATTGACCCAACAATAATAGAAATAAAGTGCACAGTAAATGTTATGTACTTGAATCATCTTGAAATCAGCCCCCAACCTCCAGTCCATGGAAAAATGGTTCTCCATGAAACTAGTCCCTGCTGCCAAAAAGGTTGGGGACTGTTGCTCTACCAGCTGTGAGCTTCCTGAGAACAGAATTCATGATTAGTTGCCTCTTAGTTCTCGGCACTTAAGCAGAGTGCCCAGTGTCCTAGAAATGGTCATGAAGTGCTCACTGAATTGAATGAGAACTTAATTCATAAACAGATTCATGACTACTTAAGACATCTCTACGGGTACAAGTTCTCAGTAAGCAGTTATAAAGTATTTAGGATACAAGTCCTCTGACTTCTCAACTGACATAACTGATTGGGAAGATAATATCAGCTAATATTTATTCTAGACTCACTATGTGCTAGGCACTGTGCTAAGCTCTATGAGGGCAACTTCTTGTGATATTGTGATAGAATAACAAATATATATTTTGGCCTCAGTCCATCTCCTGGCACAAAACTCCTAAAATCCTTGGACTCTTTGACGTGGTGAGTGTCTTTTTGTATGCTAATGAGATGACCTATGGCTGGGGACCCCAGGAAAACCTCAGAATGGTGGGAAGATAGAGGTCTAGTTGCCAGGGCAACCAGTCTTGTGATTAGAGGGTTGGAACATTCAGCTCCACCAGGGCGGAAGGTTAATTAAGTTGACCTCTAAGGGCCAATCATGCCCATGTAATGAAGCCTCCAAAAAACCTCAAAATCACAGGGCTCAGAGAGTTTCCAGTTGCCAAACATGCAAAGATTCAGAGACAAAGGCCGGGCTTGGTGGTTCATGCCTATAATACCAGCACTTTGGGAGGCCAAGGTGAGAGGATTCCCTGAGCCCACAGGTTTGAGACCAGCCTGGGCAACTTTGTCTCTACAATAAATCACAAAAATTAGCCAGGCATGGTGGCATGTGCCTGTAGTTCCAGCTACTTGGAAGACTGAGGCAGAATGATTGCCTGAGCCCAGCAGGTTGAGGCTTGCCACTGCATTCCAGCCTGGGTGACAGGGTGAGACTCTGACTCAAAAAAAAAAAAAAAGACTCAGAGATGTTCCAGTTGGGAAATATAGCACACCTGGAGAGAGCATAGAAGTTCAGCACCACTTTCCCCCTACCTTGCTCTATGCATCTCTTTCATTTGGCTCTTCCTGTGTTGTATCCTTTATAATAAATGGGTAAACATAAGCAAAGTGTTTTCCTGAGTTCTGCGGGCCATTCTACCAAATGATCAAACCCAAGAAGGAAATCATGAGAACCTCCAGTTTGTAGCTGGTCAGTCAGAAGTTGTGGGTCACCTGGGACCTACTACTTGCTATTGGCAGCTTACATGGAGGTGGTCTTATGGGTCTGAGTCCTTCACCTGTGGTGTGTGTACTAACTCCTGTTAATGTCAGAATTGAATTGAAATGAAGGACGCCCAGTTGGCATCTGCAGAAATTGGAGAGTTTCTTGGTGAAAGAGAAATCTCCACGTTTTGTTGACCAAAGTACTGAAAAGAAAAAACAGTTTTCCCCATACAATTGCCTTGAATCCTCACTAAAACCCTAAGAAATAGTTATCATTGCTAACATCCTTATTTTACTAATGGGTGAGCCATGACCAAAAGAAATTAAGCAATTTTCAGTAAAGAAATAGAGCTTGGATTCTGATCTTCAGTTGGATCCAGAGGTCTGCGCTTAATCCTTACCTGTTACCATCCCCCCTCGATGTGAACAGCTCATCCTGGGAAGAATGCTCATCTTTCCAAATAAAGAGAGATCTGAATAAGCATATGTCAGAGAAAGATAGATGATTAAAACAAGCAATGGAACTTAGACTTTCAGGCAAATGACAGAAAGACAAAAATGGTTTGAGAATGTGAATGTCACATTTATAATTCACTAGAAATGCTGACTGCTTAAGATGAGATTGTGATGGCCTTGACATTCTATACTAACAATCCCTCAGTGTAATAATTACCTCCTAAAGCATTGCAGCCAGCAACACGGAGAAAAATTCAAAGCATCATTTTTGCATAAATGTTTGCTTTTCAAAAACTCTCTGTGTGCATTTCCTGGGAATATTTTTGTATTTACACAGCTAGAAAATATTCAGAGATTATAACAGCCGGCATCATGCACTCTGTAGCTGATCATCTACAAACATGACATGTGCTCAGGAACGGCCAGGCAGCCCTATGAGATCTGACTTGGAGAGCAACCAGAACATTAATTGTACCTAAGGTATATTTAGATTCTTTTAGCTAAGACTCATTCTAGAGTGATGGCCATATGATGGACTCAAATGGACAAAAGCATGGCCAACACTAGCCTTAGGCCTCTGGGAGGTGAATCTATAACCTGACCACAAATGGGATGGTATCCGGCAGCTTTCAAGGTGGACAGCAATTCAGGATTATCAATTATTATTTGAAACTAGACACCTAGCCCTGGATCCCACACCACACTCCCAAATGTTCTTCATTCCATCTTTTTCCTTTAAAATCTCCTACCCTCACTCAGCCCAAGATTTTGAAATGGTATGTTGAAGGTGCAAGCCTGATCATTTCCCCATTTGCCAACTTTTGGAAGATAAAAGTGACTTTTCTTCCACAAGCCCTCATGTCTCTCATGTTTGGCTTTGAGTGACAAGTGGCTACTGGGTAAAAAAGGACCAAGGTCAGTGACTTGAGCTTTTGGACCATGGGCAGCCATGACAGCAGGGGCAGGCTGCAATCAGATTTGTGTTTTTGAAAAAGCTGCTCCACACTAGATGTGTGGATTTGAGAGGAAGAAGGTTGAAGCCAAGAAGACTGGTTAGATGGTACTAAGTAATCTGGGTGAGACAGATAAAGCCTGAGCCAAAGGAAAAGTAACGAAACAGGGACTCCATTTAAGAAGTATTTTGGAGTTAGATTTGACATGCTTTGGGGGAACACTTAAACACAGAGGATAGCCGGACTCGGTGGCTCAGCCTGTAATCCCACGCCTTTGGGAGGCTGAGGTGAGTGGATTGCCTGAGCCTGCGGGTTCGAGACCCGCCTGGGCAGCGAGACCTCATCTCTACAACAAATCAAGAAATCAGCTGGGCGTGGTAGCACGTGCCTGTAATTCCGGCTACTCGGAAGGCTGAGGCGGAAGGATCGCTGGAGCCCAGCAGGTCGAGGCTGCGGTGGCCGGGAGCGGCCATTGCACTCCAGTCTGGGTGACAGAGTGAGACTCCAACTCAAAAAAACAAAACAAACAAACACAGAGGACAATGGAGAAAATACAGAGTGACAAAAATGTAAAGAAAAAAACTGTATTAAAATTGTAATACTCAATAAGATGAATACAAGTCATGTTTGACTTCTGCAATTACAAGAGGGGCTCAAAGTGGTTATCATCAGCGTCCAGACACTTCTGATTACTACAAACATCGGTTAACATCTCTTAAAATGTGTATACATGTTTTTGGCACCACCAGATGACTCTGAGGTTTCTAGCTTGGAAAACGAGGAGAACTGTGATACTATTAAGAAAGCAGGAAAAGGCTGGGTGTGGTGACTGACGCCTGTATTCCCGGCACTTTGGGAAGCTGAGGCAAAAGGATTGCCTGAGCCCAGGGGTTCCAGACCAGCCTGGGCAACTTGATGAGTCCTCATCTCTACAGTAAATCAAAAAACTCGCCAGGTGCCTGTAGTTCCTGCTAGTTGGAAGGCTGAGGCAGAAGGATCGCCTGAGACCAGCAGGTCTAGGCTGCAGTGGCCATGAGCGTGCCACTGCCCTCCAGCCTGGGTGACAGGATGAGACTCCAACTCAAAAAAACAAAACAGAAAAAAAACAACAACCAAAAGAGCACTTAAAAGCATACCTGAGTGTGAAAGGGGGCAAAATTTCTTAGGCACATTTTAAACAAAGCCACAATCGGGTGCTGGCGCCATGAGCAGAAGCAAAATCAGAGGCCATCAGACCTTCAATCTGAACTGAGGCCTCAGGGCTGAACCCGGAGAGCTTTGAACCTAGAGAGGGTGATGGTCCCCTCAGTATGGAGTTGGGGAATTTTCCTGTTTAAATCTGGAAGGCCTGAAAGGTCATCCAGTCCCTAGAGCTAAGGGGAGAAACTGATGCACTCATCCTTTGGGCTCAGGGACACAATGTGAGAGAACTTTGGGTGAAAGGAGATCCACTGCTAAGAAACCAGAGCATTAAGTTGCCACCCTGTGTGTGTGTAGGACCAGAGGTGGCACCTCCCAAACGAGGCCCTACCCAAACTGAGAAATTATCACCAAAGCTAGTTCAGACCTGCAGAGACAAATGTGAACTCACCCCAGAAAGACACTTTAACAACCCAGGACACTGAGGGACATCCACAGAAAATAATTTTCATTTGGGTAAGCTTATAGTCAAAAATCACATACTGCCTAAAGGAATGAGTGGCCATAGAGACTGCCAGAAGATGCATCAAGTGACAGAAGTTACTTCTCAAGAACTCCTGATCATGGAACAAAGATAAAGTCATAATAACAAAACTAACATTGACCGAGCACTTACCTTATACAACGTGCTATGCTAATTGCTTTACATTTGTGATTACATCTGCTCATCAACCCTATGGGTTGGTATTACTACTATTTTTTATAAATGAATAGTAGACACAGAGAGGCTAAGCAACCTACCCAGGATCACACAGCTAGTAACCAATGGTGTCAGGATGCAAACCAGGTAGTCAGAACTTCAGAACTTCCACCTATATGTAATCCCCACTTTTTCTTTTCCTACAATCAGACTTTGAAGACAAGAGCTAATAAAAAAAACAAAGCAAATAAAAATAGAAATATCATTATAGAAACAAATGCTTAATGAAAAGATTAAACTATAGATTGAATGGAATTGAGAGAATTAGCAAATTTGGAAGACAGTTTTGGGGAAATTACCCAGAATATGACATGGAGTGGCAGATAAATGGAAAATAAAATTTTTGGAAGATAAATGATTGAATGCCAACATTTATTTAATAGAAGTAGCAGAAAGAGTGAAAATAGTTAAGAAGGGAAAAATATTTGAAGAGCAAATGAAGAAAAATTTTTTCAGAATTAAATGTGAAAATTCATATTAAGGTATTCATTTGGTCTTTGACAATCTGACATTAGTTTAATCATCCCAACATTTGTTAACAATATGATTATTGCAAATCACTAACTTCTCTGAGACTTAGTTTTCTCCACTATGAAAAGGGAATTGTGCAACTATTTCAAAGATTTCCTTCGAAAAATAAATATTGTTTTTTTGTTTAGAAAGTACTTAGCCCAAGTTCCAGTACACACAGGCACTCAATAATTGTTTATTCACTAAATTCGAATTTATTTAAATAAGAAAATATTTTTCCTATTATAATTCTATTTTTCTGATATGTTTTCCCTAGTACTATCTGGGGTTTTTTTGGCAAAGTTTTTTTGAAAATACAGACTCTTTGGAATGTATCTACCTTGACATAGAAGACAGTCACTGTTTAATAAAGGCTAAGCATGGCTCAAGCCTGTAACCCCAGCACTTTGGTAGACCAAGGTGAGAAGATTGCTTGAACTCATGGGTTCAAGAACAGCCTGGACAACTTGGCGAGACTTTATCTGTACAATAAATAAAAAAATTAGCTGTGCCTGTAGTTCCAGCTACTTGGAAGACTGAGGTGGAAGGATCACCTGAACTCAGCAGGTCAATGCTGGGGTGGCAGTGAGAGTACCACTGCACTCCAGCCTGGTTGACAGAGTGAGACTACAACACACACACATACAAAAAAAAATGGCTGAGCCTGAAGATATAAGAAAAATAGAATATTTTGCTATATGGTAATATCTACATATAATTTTAGACAAAAAAAATCTTGTTATCTAAAATCCATTTAGTTTTTGAAGAATATATAAATATATGAAGATAAAACAATGTTGACTTTATAAACTGCTTTTCCTTCATAAATTGTTCAACCTTAAGGTTCGCTTTGTGCTAACATCCAAAATACTAGCATATGAATGTCTTAGGGCTCCATCTAGTGCTTATTAATAAAATCTGCTCTGCTAGGAATAAGTGTCTGAATCATAAGCATATCAAAATTTCATAAAACATCCTTTGGAAGGGGACATGCCTGCAATGCTAGTTTCAAAGTCTTTTGTCTCTGCTAATATTATGCTCTGTACATAGTTCAAAAGAACTACCCATTGAGTCAAAGTGCTTTTTCTTTTTTTTTTTTTTTCTTCACACAGGCCAATTTTCACCATCCTGAATAGGTAGGAACCCAGTCTCATTCATCTCAGTGCCCACCATGTTGTGTGCAGTGCCTGGAGCAAGGAAGTGGGTATTAAGTAAATTCTAATAGATAAGAGTAGAAATATCAAAAATATGGTAGAGTTACACTTCTATTCAAAAGGAAAAATTTGGACATCCAAAATGATTTTCTTACACGATAAAGGTGTATCTTTACAGAGAATAACAAAAATTCTGATGTAAAACTCTACAAAATCGTTTCTTCCATATACTTGCTTTAATGGAGGCTTTCTGCATTTTGATGTTAATGGCTTGATTGTGGAGCTGTCAAGGGTCCTTAGTCACAAAAAAAAAGAAAAGAAAAAAAATGCCTCACATTTGTATGGCACTTTGGAGAGAGAAATCGAGGTTAGATAGATGTGGTGATAGCATTTGGTTCTGAATGAAGCACACGCAGACCTCAGCCCTGATGGTCTCCAACCAGTGTCTATGAGAAATAATTCACTGTTTATTTGTTTCCTTGCTTGTTTGTTTTGCAGGGGTGAGAATTTCTTAATTGTAAATTAATTGTTTCTTAATTGTAAATTGAATTGTCTCTAATATTTCAAGAAAATGGGGTTAAAAACTGGTATTTTTATTCCTTAAGAGAAGTTGCCAGCTATAAGAGTTTTTACATTTTCCACTTCTTTGATAAGAAAAAGACTGATAGACACATAGAACTTTCCCAAATTGAGTAAAACCATTTAACTGCAACCTCTCTGAAAACATAACTGCAGTATTTTAGTGAGAACAGTTGTAGGCACTACAGAGGAAAAAAAATGCAATTTCCTTTCTTTGCTGTACGTTTTATCTCACAGAAGTGTTGGAACAAATGAACAATCTATTCCTTCCTCTGCCTCAAATTAAAGGTCATAAACCATCACTGCTTATAATCCTTCAGGCCAGAGTTTAGACAGACTTCAACCATGACTAGTAAGAGCTCCCTCAGGCCCTGATATCAGCAGCAAAGGACAGGACAAGGGGATTACCAAGAAAACTTCATTAAGATAAGCTGTTTTGTATAATTTGCCAATGAATTTTAGAACAAAGTATTTCAATTTTGAGTTTTTTGTTTTATTCTTGATAGGCAAAAAAGAAAAAGAAAAGAAATGATAGTGTTAAATTTAAAAAGTTTGTCAAAATAACATAACACATTATCCTTGCATACATATCCTTGCCTTCTAATTAATCTTTGGGATTGTTTGCAACTGAGAAGTAAAGAAATCCAAGTTAAATCAAGATATCATTTTTCTCCTACATGAGAAGGCCGGATTCTTTTTAAACTACCAACCCCCAATATCTTGGCCAGGGTGCAGGAAGTATCCACTTTCTAGAGAGTTAAAAAGTTAATTCCCTTTGATCTGCCAATTCCATTCTGGGAATTTATGCCAAGAGCAAATGTGGAAAGAAAGATGTTATGAGAATTTTCATTATCCCATTTATTTACAAAAGCAAAGTTTTGGAAACAATCTAAATACTCAAAAGCAAGATAATAGCTAAGTAAGTTACGATATATCCATATGATAAAGCACCAGCTAGTCATTAAAAAAGTGTGAAAGAATACTTTAAAAAGATAGAAAAATTCCACAATATAAAAGTTGAGAAATAAACATACTACCAATCAGCACATACATATTTATAAAGTATGCTATGAATATTGCTATTATGGCTCATTAGATTTTCTCTTTGGGTTTAAGTATTTGTACAATGAATATGTATGTCTGTTATCATCTGAAAAAAAACAATAAAAGCATACATAAAAGATAAGAGTCATGAGTTGGATAAAATCATGAGCTTGAATGAAGAAACAGAAACATCCATTGTTCTTTCAAAAGATCCACCACAATTTAGCTACAATTCAGCAATCACAGCAAAGGCCAGCCAAGTGTCATCACTGTTTAGGATCCAGGTGATAGGATCACATGAATCTACTTCAGATTTAATTTTCATAATAAATTATACTAGCATTGTCCTGCAGTATAAGGACTGTAGGACTGTATGAAGCAATGTCCATGTGTCGGGCTTGTGCCAAAACAAATGATAAGAACAGTACACACACACTTGTGGCAGGACGTTACCACTGGAGTCAATGGAAGAAGTTGCACCCAGTCAGTGTTTCAATGACCTGAAGACTGCAGTGTGACCACAACACAGGGTGGGTAGTGCAGGCAGGGAGGGGTGAGAAGACGGCTAGAAAGATGATAAGAAAAGGAGTGGAGTTGGAGTTGGAGTGTATATTCAGTAGGTTATTGGCAGGGCTTTTCTTTCTTCCTCTCTCTCTCTCTTTTTTTTTTTTATTTGAGTCAGAGTCTCCCTTTGTTGCCCAGGCTGGAGTGCAGTGGCATGCTCACAGCCACCACAGCCTCCATCTGCTGGGCTCAGGCAATCCTTCTGCCTCAACCTTCCAAGTAGCTGGAACTGCAGGCATGTGCCATCATACCTGGCTAATTTTATGATTTATTGTAGAGATGATGTCTTACTCAGGCTGGTCTCAGACTCCTGAGTTTAGGTAATCCTCTCACCTCCGCCTCCCAAAGTGCTGGGATTACAGACTTGGGCCACCATTCCCTGCAATTCTTTTCTTTCAAGTTCAAGTACACTGATGTCACAATCAAGATCTGTGCTTTAGAACTGGGTGTGTGTGTGTGTGTGTGTGTGTGTGTGTGTGTGTGTGTGTGTGTAATGTGAAGGATGAAGTAAAAAGAATCCAAAAGCAGAGTTGCCAGTCTGAAAACCACTACAGTGGTGCAGAATTTAGAAAAAATAAAAATAAGTTAAAAGGCCTAAAATGGGGTTAGAACAACAGGAGTGAACAGGAAATGGATGAGTGAGGTAGTGAGGAGTTAGAGAGGACAAGGCTTTGTGATGAAAGGGAAGAAAAATGACTGGGGGGCTATTTGCAAGGTGCCTGCTCACACTGATGATGCAATTAACACAAACTTTGGATACTTTGATCAGCACAACTTTTGCAGACCCTTTAGTAAATGACAATGTGCCATCTCTATCTTGCCTTATAGCTACAAGGAGCCCTTGAGAACTCTGGAGGACACGGTGCTCCTCTCTATCGGTCATTGTATTAAGCACAAGGTCAGAAGAGCCGTGGCATGAATAATCTGAAACAGGTTTTTTTTTTAAAGTCCGGTTCTCACTCTGTTGCCTAGGGTGGAGTGCAATGGCTGCATGCAACTGTAGCCTTAATCTCTTGGGCTCAAGCAATCCTCCTATCTTAGCCTCCCAAAGTGCTGGAATTACAGGCACAAGTCACGACACCCAGTCAGAAACACAATAGTTTTTAAAGACTGGATTTATAATATAGGTTTTTTTTGTTTGTTTGTTTTTGTTTGTTTGTTGAGTTGTAATTTCACTCCGTTGCCCAAGCTGGAGGGCAGTGGCACACTTACAGCTACCCCAGCGTTGACCTGCTGGGCTCTGGCGATCCTTCTGTCTCAGTCTTCCAAATAGCTGGAACTACAGATGTGGGCTACCATGCCCAGCTATTTTTTTTTATTGTAGAGACAAGGTCTTGCCAAGTTGCCCAGGCTGGTCTCGAACCTCCAGGCTCAGACAATCCACTCACCTCGGCCTCCCAAAGTGCTAGGATTATAGGTTGAGCCACCGAGCCTGGCCTGCTTCCCTCCAAAAAAGCAATTCATTTTGACCTGCTTCCCTCCAAAAAAAGCAATTAATGATATGTATAAATGTTATTGTTGCTGTTGCTGCTATTTTACTAGGTGATGTGTGAAGCAGACATTCTCAGCTCTTTCCTGAACTTCAGACCATCTGTCATTTGGTGGGGGCAGGGGGGGAGGAAACTGGACCAGACAGGAAGGGGCTGATGGATGAAAAAAGTGGTGAATCATCATCCCACAGAGAAGCTGCATGTGACTAGGAGTCCCAGGTCTGACACATCAGCTCCTCAGACAAAGGGCAATCAACCCTCTAGAGAAAGTGCCTGTGTATTTTCAGAGAAAAGGTCAGATTACCTACTGGGGAAGAACAATTAGCATAGCAGCAGATTTATCTGCAGAAACACTTCAGTCTAGGAGAGCTTGGAGCCTAATCTTCAAAGTTCTCAAAGATAAGCATTTCAACCAAGAATTACCTACCCAGCTAAGCTAAGTTTCATCAGCAATGGAAAATTAAAATCCTTCCCAGATATTCAATCCCTAAGAGTTTATGCTGCCTCCAGAGCAGCTCTGCAAGAAACACTTAATAAAGTATTTAACAGAGAAGAAAGAAAACAAAGAATGACCACACTCTTCCCAAGGATGCAGAAAAATGATTGAAAACACACGTGAATCAACCCAAAAATCAAAAGAAAGACAAAAATCATATAAACAGAAGCAACAACAAACTCTATAAGCACCTCATGACAGGGATAAACTCTCACATCTCAATATTTTACCTGAATGTGAATGGACTAAATGCATCACTGAAAAGACAAAGAATGGCAAATTGGATAAAATATCATGATGCAACAATATGTTGTTTCCAAGAGACTCATCTCACCAGAAGAGACACTTACAGGCTCAAAGTAACAGGTTGGAAAACAAATTTTCAGGCAAACAGAACACAAAAGAAAGCAGGAGACATGATCTTTATATCAGACAAAACTACCCTTTAAACTACCAAAAATTTTAAAAGATGTAGAAGGTCACTACATAATGATAAAAGGTTCAATCCATAAACAAGAAATATCCATCCTAAACATAGATGCACCCAACATAGGAATACCAACTTTTATAAATCAGCTTCTAGGTAAACTGAAAAAAGATATCAACTCTAATACTATCATAGCTGGGGACTTAAATACCCTACTAACAACCCTAGACAGATCATCAAAATAATCAACAAGGAGATCCAGAACCTCAATATGACACTTGACCAAATGGACTTAATTGCTATCTACAGAATACTCCACCCAACAACCACAGAATATACATTCTACTTGTCACCACATGGAAAGTACTCTAAGATCGACCACATCCTTGGCCATAAATCACGCATAAACAAATTCCATAAGATTAACATACTGCCATGCAACTTCTTAGACTACAGTAGAATAAAAATAAATATCAACACCAGCAAAGTTTCCCCAAAAACCTCAAAGACATGGACCACCGACACTAAACAGCATGATGCTAAACAACTCCTGGGTCAACACAAAAATAAAAACAGAAATTAAAAGATTCCTGGAAACAAATGAGAATGAAGAAACATCTTACCAAAATCTCTGTGATGACATGAAATCAGTACTAAGAGGGGAATTTATATTTCTATGAACACACATGAAGAAAATGGAAACATCACAAGTTAACAGCCTAACAAATCACATAAAGACGCTGGAAAAGCAAGACCTCCAAAACCCTAAAGTCAGCAGAAGAATCCAGATCACCAAATAAAAGCCCACATTCAGGACAAAGAAGATAAAAATATAATACCAAAAAACCCAACAAAACAAAAAGTTAGTTCTTTGAAAGGATAACCAAGATTGATGAACCCTAGCCAGAAAAAGAGAGAAAAAGCCCAAACAAACACTATCAGAAATGCAAAAGATCAAGTCACAACTGACCCTGAAGAAATACAAAATATTATCACAGATTACTATGTACTCTTGTATGGAAACAAACTTGAAGCTCTAAATGAAATGGAGGACTTTCTGACATCACACAACACCCCCAGGTTGAAGCCAGAAGAAATTGAGACCCTAAATAGACTAATAACAAGCCAGGAAATCGACTATGTCATAAGAAAACTACCTACAAAAAAAAAGCCCTGGATCAGATGACTTTCCAGCAGCATTCTACAAAACATAGAAGGAGGTGCTGATACTAATCCTACTGAAAGTATTCCAAGCAATTGAGAAAGATAGCACTCTCCCCAAATCATTTGATGAAGCTAACACCACATCGATACCCAAACCAGGTAAAGAGCCAACAAAGAAAGAGAACTACAGGCCAATATCCTTGATGAACATAGATGCTAAAATTCTAAACAAAATTCTAGCAAACACATCTCAAAAATCATCCACCATGACCAAGTAGGCTTCGTCCCTGGGATGTAGGGCTGGTTCAACATCCACAAGACCATAAACATATTTAAATAAATCAACATATGCACAAAACTCCCCACAAGATTATATCATTAGACACGGAGAAACCTTTTGATAAAATCCAGCACTCCTTCTTGATAAAAACCCTCAAATATCTAGGCATAGATGGAACATACTTCAAAATAGTAGGAGCCATCTACGAGAAATTCACTGTCAACATACTGCTAAACAGACAGAAATTGGAGCCATTTCCCCTGAAAACTGGAACAAGATAAGGATGCCCACTCTCATTCCTCCTGTTCAACATATTATTGGAAGTCCTAGCTAGAACAATCAGATAAGAGAAGGAAATCAAGGGTATTCAAAGAGGAAATCAAGTTATCCCTCTTTGCCGATGACATGATTCTATACCTCAAAAATTCAGGAGAATCTGTAAAAACTTGCACCGATAAAGGACTTTGACATAAGGTATAAAATAGAAAAACAGTTGCACTCCCATACACCAACAACAAAGAAATAGAAACCCAATTAAAAAGCACAATCCCATTCACAATAGACACAATAAAAATGAAATACCTTGGCATCTTTCTAACCAGAGAAGTGAAAGATCTTTACAATGAAAACTATAAAACACTGCTCAAAGAAATCAAAGATGATATAAACAAATGGAAAAATATTCCATGCTCATGAATTGGAAGAATCAACATTGTTTTTGCATGTTTGTTTGTTTGTTTGTTTTGAGTTGGAGTCTCACTCTGTTGCCCAGACTGGAGTGCAGTGGCCGCTCCCGGCCACTGCAGCCTCGACCTGCTGGGTTTCAGTGACCCTTCCGCCTCAGCCTTCCAAGTAGCCAGAATTACAGGCATGCGCTACCACGCCCGGCTGATTTTTTGATTTATTGTAGAGATGAGGTCTCGCTGCCCAGGCAGGTCTCGAACCTACGGGCTCAGGCAATCCACTCACCTCAGCCTCCCAAAGGCGCGGGATTACAGGCAGAGCCACTAAGCCCATCTAAGAATCAACATTGTTAAGATATCCATTTTACCCAAGGCTATCTACAGATTTAATGCAATACCCATTAAATAACGAGCAGCATTTTTCTCAGACCTGGAAACAACAATTAATATGGAAACATAAATGACCATGAATAGCCAAAACAATCCTCAGCAAAAAACCCCAAAACAAACCAAACAAAAAACAAAGCAAGAGGTATCACATGCCCAGATTTTAAACTTTATTATACAGTTATAATAATCAAAACAGTCTGGTATTGGTACAAGAACAGACATAAAAACCAATGGAACAGGATAGAAATTTCAGAAGCAAAGCCTCAATTTCTCAACCAACTTATCTTTGACAAAGCCTCCACCAACAACTATTAGGGAGAGGAGAACCTATTCAGTAAATGGTGCTGGGAAAACTGGGTGACCACATGCAGAAGTACAGAACAAGACCCTACCTATCACCATACACAAAAATCAACACTAAATGAATCAAACCTAAATGTAAAACCTCAAACTATAAGAACCTTAGAAAATGCAGGAGACAACCCTATGGAAACTGTAACTGGCAACCAATTCCTGATCAAATCCCAAGTACCAAGGCCATAAGAGATAAGATAGACAAGAGGGACCTCATCAAACTGAAAAGCTTCTGCAAAGCCACAGAAACCATTGAGAAAGCGGGGCGACAGCCCATGAACTGGGAAAAAATATTTGCCAACTGTATATCTGACAAAGGCCTAACATTTAGGATCTACAAGGAACTCAAATGTGCCAAAAATAAAAAAACAAACAGCCCCATTACAAAGTGGGCAAAAGATATGAATAGACACTTCTCAAAAGAAGACATATGAGCAGCCGACAGATACGTGAAAAAATGCTCAGTCTCACTAGTCATCAAAGAAATGCAAATTAAAACGACACTGAGATATCACCTAACTCCAGTTAGGATGGCCATCATCACTAGCTCAAAAAACAACAGATGTTTGAGAAGACACGGGAAAAAGGAACACTTCTATATCATTGGTGGGAGTGTAAGCTAGTACAACTTCTGTGGAAAACAGTTTGGCAATTCCTAAAAGATCTAAAAATCGACCTTCCATACGACCCTGCAATTCCCCTATTGGGAATATACCTGGAGAAATTCAAATCACTCTATGAAGAAGGTACTTGCACACACATGTTTATTGTAGCATTATTCACAACAGCAAAAACATGGAACCAACTATGCTGCCCATCGAAAGAGGCCTGGATTTAAAAAATGTGGTACGTATACATGATGGAATTGCACAGCCATAAAGTAGGGCAAAATCATGAACTTAGCAGCAACTTGGATGGACTTACAGTCTATAATATTGAGTGCTCTATCACATGTTCTCACTCATAAGTAGACCTTGAACAATTGTTGTAATTCTATATGAAAGGGATTGGTAGTAGTGGAAACCGCCGGGGGAGGGGAGCACGGGATTGGCAGTAGCAGGAAACTGCCAGGGGAGAGGTGGCACTCTTCATCAACAAGGGTACCTGAATAAGGAATATTTGTATACCTAATCCTGAATTGTACCTCATGTCTTTAAAACAACAAAAAAAATTTTAATGATAAAATATTTACTAACAATAAAATATATTTGAATATATTTGCTTTCATTAAAATATATACTTAACAAGATGAATATGATGAATTATGCTTCATTATTGTTGAAAACCTTGCTTAATACTTTGCGGTGTTTGATTAGATATCTCTTTATCAATGAGACTTATTTACCTCCTTGTTGGTAACTTTTGCAAACGCTCCCTCACATACATGAGTATATTCCAGTGCAAGCAGAGTGTGAAAAGTTGCATTTTCTAAATCACAACATCCGCGGTTCAATCTACCTATTATGTAAAAGCTTTTGGTAAAATTGTGTTCCCAGATTTTTTCTTCTCTGGAGTCTTGAGTAGACAGGAATTTTGAGAGTCCAGGCCTAGACTGATTTTGCCCCTTTTCTATCTTTTTTCTATTCAGCAGTTACAAAGTATCCTTTATAAAGAAGCTCTATTTTTCAGAATTACCCATGCTTGACTACAGAAAATAGTTGCTTCCGTAAGTCTGATCATTCATGGAAAATAGTTTCCGCTGGAGCAATGCACTTCTTTCCACTAAGAAGCCTGCCTTCCGCAATGGATTTTACACACAGAGTACTTTGAAGTTGGCATTTGTGCACAACCACATTTCCAAACGGCCACCTTCTTTCCTGGCTTTCCTGCCAGGGCACAATAAGCCTGGTCCCCTCAGCTGTTAGTGTCCCTCCCTTTGTCTGGGAGTGTCAATGGACACCGGCCAACTCTCAGAAAGGTTCCAGTCCTGGATCCCTTGCCCTGGCCAGAACTGGATTAATGCAACCCTCAGATCCAAGCTGTGATTCACAAATCACTCTGGGGTGGCTCCCACACTCTGGATGGTGGGTTGTTTCAGTTTCACCCTGACTGGGAAAGAAGAGTCCTTTTGTTGGAGCGTGTGCTAGGAAGTGGATGTGTCTTCTTTTTTGCCTTTTTTTCTCTTTCCTTTGTAAGCACAGGAGTCTCCTAAAATGCCATCAAGGCTCTCTCCCACACAATCCACCCCAGGATCACTCTTCTGTTTGTCCCTAATCCACACTGGTGGTCACAGGAAAATGGCACTGACTGTGGCAGGGAATGTCCTTAGCACTGAAGCAATGCTAATGCAAGGCATCTAGCACTGAGCTCCACTAATCACTTTAAAACTGAAGCCAGTGCTGGCACAGTGTGAAGCAGAACGCTTCTTCTGAAGTTGCTCTAAACTGCAGCCAGAGCCGCCACACCACACTGGTACCAAGAGGACTGCTGGGGCATGAACCTAACTTTAGACGTTTTGTGAGAACAAGGAGAACTCCGCCTCCAGGTCCATGGGAGAACTACCTAGCTAAACCCGGCTGGCTAATCCCCTGGACGGCTCCACAATCACGGAGCAGCACCTGCACTCGCCTGCTACAGACTCTCTGCCCCATTTTTTTAAATGCTGGAGTTATTGATGTTGAAGGGGACAAAAGGTGTGTGTGGTCAAAGACTCAACATAAAAGTCCACAATCCTTCCCCATGTCCTAAACCTTTGCAGCATCATGCAATGAAATTGGTTTGTCTCTGGTCTCACTGTGGCATAAAGAGTTGAGAAAAAGCTTCATGCTTTTGCTCTTTTGCTGAGACAAGAATTTTTCTTTGCCGGTGAGAGGAGATTTTCTTCTATTTGTAGCTAGATCACTTATTTTATCAAGAAAATGTGTTAATAATCAGTAAGAACGTCTATAAAAAATAAAGTCACAGGCAGTCCAAATATAGATTAAGAGACTCTCTTGCTACAAGCTAGGTATACTTTAAATAGATGAATGACCCTACTATCTGATATCTGCTGGAAAGAAGAACTAGGAATCTATTTTCAAATCAGGGCAGGTGTGGCAGCTCACATCTGTATTCCCAGGACTTCCGGAGGCTGAGGCAGGAGACCACAAGCCAGCCTGGGCAACATAGCAAGACAAAAAAACATTTAAAAATTAGCCAAGTGTGATGGCATACGCCTGTAGTCCCAGCTACTAGGGAGGCTGAGGTGGAAAGATGGCTTGAGCACAAGAAGTCAAGGCTGTGGTGAGCTGTGACACTTCAGCCTAGGTGACACAGTGAGACTCCAACTCAAAAAATATATATAATAAAAATAAAATAATACTTTGGGAGGCTGAGGCGAGAGGATTGCCTGAGCTCAGGGGTTCGAGAACAGCCTGGGCAACTTGATGAGACCTTGTCTCTACAATAAATCAAAAAAATTAGCCGGCGTGATAGTGCATGCCTATAGTTCCGGCTATTTGGAAGGCTGAGGCAGAAGAATCACCTGAGCCAAGCAAGTTGATGCTGGAGTGGCCATGAACATGCCACTGCACTCCAGCCTGGGCAATGGAGTGAGACTTCAACTCAAAATAAATAAATTAAAGTAAAAATAGTCATTTTGTCAGATGACTCCCAACTTTTAACTAGCCTAAGATAATAATTCTATATAACATGCTAATTTATTCAACTTCTCTAGAAAAACTTCTTTATGTCAGTTTATTTTAGAAGGTACACTAAAAAGGGACACTAACAGTAAGAATTTTGTGACACTTCACTGACTTTTTAAAAAAATTATACACCAAAAGTAAATACGTTATCACAGTCACTTTAAGATTTTTTCAAATATAAAGTTATCCATGCCATGTATGTGGAGTTTCAGTGGCTATGGTTGCCCTTCCTTTGGGCACCGCAGCATGCTCTAATTTCTGAAGAAAATCCTGGCAGCCTCCAAGGATGTGCCCTCATGATGCCTTCATGTGAAGGCAAGGCAGCTCCTGTCCAGCATGGGTTTTCAGCCCAGTCTACTGCTGCCAGCTAAAGCAAATGGCTGTGCCCTGAGCTGGAAACAAGGGCAGCCACTGTGCAGGGTCACAAGTGCAGCTTGGAATCACTGCTGTGCAGTATAAACCAAAATTGGGCGAGAAACAATATTTTTGAACTATTATATGAAAGATATACAAGCTACCCCCCCTTTTTTTAGGTTTTCTAAAAATTCCTGTCTCCAGCAATCCAGTCAAACATAGAACTCCATATCTAAATCATCTCTTGAGATCTCTGGACCTGTTTTCGTCAAGTCACTCACTGGTGGACATTGAGGAATGTTATGAACAAGAACCTATGGGAACTGCTCATGTGTTTACTATGAGGATGTTGCTAATTGTATTATGCTTGTTAATTACATTGTACATCCTCCCTGGGAGATCCCACAAGAAAATTTCTTTTGCATCTCAATCAGGAATGAATGTGCTTCCCTCAAGTAACTAATTAAAATTAACTTGTTTCTCTCATAAGTCCAGGGCCACTTTGAAGCATGTATCCGATTTCTTCTTTGAATGGACCACCAGAAAACTGAGAATCAAATATAAAGTTACCTTCTACAATTTATGGTTTTAAACTTGAACTTCACAGCAACCTGGATGGACTTAGAGTCCTAGGTGATGTATCACAGAAACAAAGAACTGAGTATCACATGTTCTCACTCATAAGCGGACCTTCAACAATTATCATAATACTATAAGAAAAGGATTGGAGCCGGGCTTGGTGGCTCAGCCTGTAATCCCGCGCCTTTGGGAGGCTGAGGTGAGTGGATTGCCTGAGCCCGCGGGTTCGACACCCACCTGGGCAACTTGGCAAGACCTCGTCTCTATAATAAATCAAAAATCAGCCGGGCATGGCAGCGTGCACCTGTAGTTCCAGCTATTTGGAAGGCTGAGGCAGAAGGATCACCGGAGCCCAGCAGGTGGAGGCTGCGGTGGCCGGGAGCAGCCACTGCACTCCAGTCTGGGCCACAGAGTGAGACTCCAACTTAAAAAAAAAAAAGAAAAGGATTGGCAGTAGCAGGAAACTGCCAGGGGAAGGGGGTGGAGAGGCGGGGTTGGTGGTAGCAGGAATCTGCTGGGGGAGGGGGAGCACACCTCATCAACAGGGTACCTGCAGAATGAACATTTATATACCTAACCCTGAATTGCACCTTACATCTTTAAAATAAAAATATTAAAAGAGAATAAAAATCTTACCTCCTAGCTCTCATTTTCCCTTCTATTCTCATTTTTGCCATCATATATTTATATGTGGTTCATAGACAATGGTATAATATACAATAGTGTGGAAAAGTCACTCACTACAACTCATATAAATATGACTTTTGCTATTCAGGTTAAGACAGTGAAACATTATGAAACTCCTCAAGTATAATCATCAACATTCTGTATATATCACTGAAAGAAGATCTTCTGGATAAACATTAAAAAAAAATATGGCAAGCAAAAATAAGAATGAGCTATCACATAGCTGTCAGGAAACAGAGACAGGGTGAGAGAGAAAATACTAAGAAAAGAGAACTCGGGACAAATAATAATGCAAGGTAAAATCTAAATGGGTATTAGACTGATGAAAGAAATTTATATTATTGTTTAGGAGAAACTTGTTTTTTCTACCAGGAAAAATACAAAAGTGATTCTATAAAATTAATACAAGAAAAAGTTTAGACAGAAAATGTGAATTTTAATATGTTTATGATGAAATAATCTGGGTGTTCTTTTCACTATTGATGTTAATCCTGGTCATGAAAAGACTATCCAAATATTTAGAAATTGGGTTTGCAATACCTAACTTTACCAGAGGATGGTAGAATAGGGCCAAAATATATGAAAAAGTGCTAGTTGATAGTTTTCTCTCCGGAGTTTGCAACAATGCTAAGTGATAGGTCTAATTTGCAGAATTGTCAAAATCTTTTATTCCAAAAGTAAAATTTAGAAAGATAATATGATTGGTTGATTGCCTAATTTGTTTGATAGTCCATTTTGTTTGATGTAGGAAAAGAGTAGGGAGAATTCTACCCTAGAACATAAACTATGACATAAAAGTTTCTTGTCACATCAAATCAACATAACAAGAAATTAAGCCTATGAAAGAACTATGAACTTATGAGAGAAATAGTTGAAAACAAACTGAGTAGATTTGTAAGAGCCTTAGGAAAGAAAGGTGGGGAGAAGAGAGCTAATTACCCAACCACAACCTTCCATTCAAAAACCGTAAAAGGCTGGAGGAACACTTAGCAAAGGTCCAGGAAATACTCTGCAGAAGAGTGAGGATATTTTTTTTCCACTAATAAAAATTTCCTGTGTGCATCCTACTAGTGTCCTTCCCTCCTGATCACTCTCCCTTTCCCATCTTACTCACCCAACTTCTACAAATAGCCGGTTACTTAAAAGATCTTCAAAGAGATCTTTAGCTGCTGAGCAGGGGAAACTGAGAAAAGGGGGATGCAGAGAACAGTCTACAATTCGTTTTCAAATACTGGGTGCCTGCAGCTATATGGAGGCTACCAAGTTCTAGGGTTTCAAAGATAAATAAGATATGGTTTCTGACTTTGAGAACTGAAAATGTAGGAGTCAAGCACCACCACCTACCTCTCAGGTCAACCTTCCTCTAGGCTGTCTCACACTTGGTCCTTCACTACCACTGGAAACAAGCACTCTGACCTTGGGAAGTTGTTGGCTTGGTGCCAAGTCCCTTTTTGCGCACTTCATTGCCTTCTTCCACCTGGGTTCCTGACCCAGGGTTGTCTGGATCAATCATCTGTGCTGGTTCCTTCTGCCCCAGACAGTCTATTTTCAAACTCCCTGCCTTTGATAATTTCTGAGGTTTGACCATCTTCCTAGCCCAGTCTCATCTCTCCTAGACCTGATTCCTAGCCTTGCTTTAAGATGTTTTGTTGCCCCAGCAATAACCTTGAATTTGAGGATGCCTGCAGGGTGGGCTCATTAAGGAAAAGCACTTCAAGGAAGGCAGACTATGCAGGCAAAGATGAAATCAATTATCCATACAGACTACAAATATTTACACCATAACTTTGCATAATATTGTACTGCAATACAATATACATTGTGTCAGTATAGATGAAATTTAAGTCTTCTGGCTTGTACATTCTTCTCGGAAATGATCCAACATAAAGGTTAAGGAACGAGTTCTGAGTTTCTGCTTCCAGACCTGCTATTTACCTGCTGATGACCTTGAAAAGTTACTTCACATCTCTAAGCCTCAGTTTCCTCATATATAAAACCAGATTAAAAATAATACCTACCTCATAGGTTTGTTATAAGGAGCAGATGAAATAATATATGTTAAAGTCTTAGCAAGGCACTTGGCACAGAGTAAGTGCTCAATAAACATCAGGATAAAATGGCATGGCTGCATGTTAAAGCTATTTTCTAATCAACAAGATTAGAAAAAAAGTATCAGCATTACAGATTTTTATTGCTTTCTTTTTATTCTGAAATTGTCAAGTGCCAAATAAGTGACACATCCAATTAAAAAGAACCAATTTTCACATTCCCAATTCCTCTAGGAGCTTCTGTTTTCTCTGTAAACTTAGAGCAAATACATAACTTTAAAACTTTTTAAAGTAGTAACAGGTATAAAATGATGAGTAAATCTTTCCCCCCACCACCCCAGACTTATTGTTCTTTTTTTGCCCAGAAATAATCACTACCTTTATCAAGTTCTTACCAATATTTCAAGCTTCTGTACTTATTTTTTCACCCAAGCGATCATACTGTCCTATACCTCTTGCTTTTTCATTTACACAATAACATATCATATGACATAACTTATAGATATGCATTATTGTCATTGTTATTATTATTATTATTTTTGAGTTGGAGTCTCACTCTGTAACCCGGGCTGGAGTGCAGTGGCATGCTCATGGCTACTGCAGCCTTGACCCACTGGATTCAGGTGATCCTTCCGCCTCAGCCTTCCAACTATCTGTGACTACAGGTGCACCCACCACACCTGACTAATTTTTTGATTTACTGTAGAGATGAGGTCTCGCCAAGCTGCCCACGCTAGTCTCAAACCCCTGGGCTCAGGCAGTTCTCTTGCCTCAGCCTCCCAAAGTGCTGGAATTACAGGTGTGAGCCACTGTGCTTGGCCTGCTGTATTCTTTTTAATGGCTGCATAGTAGACCTTTGCTGAGATGTAACACATTTTAAGGCATTCCCCTACTGACAGGCATCTAATTGTGATTCTTCCTTATATAAGTAGCATATAACTTTCGCATATATATATTTGCACACTTAGCAGGAATATGTGTAGAACAAATTTCTACAAATTATATAATTAAGATCAAAGGTCAATGTATTTTTAATCTGGATAGAGTTTACTGCCAAATTGTCCTCCATCCCCATGAGGTGGCACCAGATTACACTCCTCTCTGTCAACACTGTGTGAGAGTATCTGCTTGTCTGCAAACTTCCACCACATGCATTATTTCAGTTTTAAATTGTTTTGATCTAATCGGTGAAAAAATACTCTTTGCCTTTTCATTTTTCTTTTATCTGTCACTTTAATTTTCATTTTGTAAGTTATGAGTGAAGCTGAACATTTTTTCACTTGCTTATTAACCATCCATATTTTTATAAACCATCTGTCAAAATATTTGCTCATTTTTCTATTATTTTTCTTATGAATTTGTTAAGTGTTCTTTCTATATGAAAGGAATGAATTCATGGTCTGTCATATGTCACATGATGTAGCAATACAATTTTAAAAATTTATGTCTTATTACACACTTCTATCTATACATCACATATACAGCTGTTCTGTATATATACCCTAAAAGAGAAAAATGAAATGAAAAAATTAAGACTGATCTTACAGTTAGTGTCACTCTAGCATCTTATTATTGTACTTAATAAAATAAGCAATGCCAACTAAGGAATCAGGAATCATTCATTTACTATATTTATCTATTCGTATGAGTGATCGTCAGATACGATTAACAATATTTCAGTTTTTATATCATTTTAAAAAATTGTTTTGTATATTTATTTGTTTATTTTTTAAAAAATTTTGTGGAGACGGGGTCATGCTCTGTTGCCCAAGCTGGTTTTGAACTCTTGGTCTCAAACCTACCTTGGCTTTCCAAAAGTGCTAGGCTTACAAGTGTGAGCCACCACTCCTGGTCCTCGTTTTACAAGAATTTTTGAGGGATGAGGCCATATGTGCCTTGCCTGAAAAACAGCTTTGGAACATATCTCTTTTTTTCTTTTTTCTTTTTTTTTTAATTATAAAGATGTGGGGTACAATTCAGGGTTAGGTATACAAAAGTTGATTATGCAGTTACCCTTGTTGATGAGGTGTGCCCCTCCCTCTCCTAGCAGTTTCTCTCAACTGCCAATCCCACACCCCCTCCCCTGACAGTTTCCCACTATTGCCAATCCCTTTCTTATAGTATTAAAATTTTTTCTTTACCTCTTTTAATGTACTATGTATAATTATTTCATGATGGGTATTTAGAGTGATCAAGATTTGATTAAATACTGCTAAAAGAAACCAATGCTTACCAAAAAAGAGTTCATAGGAGCAAAAAGAAACAAGATGATCACATACTCTGTTATACACTGGTGGGTGGCAAATGCTAATATTATAAAAAAGAAAAACGACTATTGTCTTATTACCCCAAACTCCCATTTTCCGATGAATAATGCCCCAATTAGACTACAAGTTTCTAATGGACAGAAATTGCATCTTAAGGTTCTTGGCCAGGTATGTGATGGCTCACACCTGTAATCCCAGCATTTTGGAAGGCTGAGGCAAGAGGATTGCCTGAGTCCATGAGTTTGAGACCAGCTTGGACAACTCAACGAGACCTTGTCTCTACAATAAATCGAAAAACTAGCCAGGTGTGCTGGCACACTCCTGTAGTTCCTGCTACTTGGAAGGTCTGAGCCCAGCAGGCTGAGGTTGCGGTGGCTGTGAGCATGCCACTGCACTCCAGCCTGGGTGACAGAGTGAGACTCCAGCCAAAACAAAAAAAAAAGGTTCTTTATATACCCCATAATTAACATTTTCCATAAATATTTACAGACTACATGTGGAATTAACAGACAGTTGTAACTATCTTGAGGGTTAGCTAGATAACACCGTACACTGGATCTTAAATATAAATCTATAATTGCAGAGTTAATATATTTATTCTTCATATCTACCTATGTCTGCTATTTCTCTGATTAATCATTTCTTCACATATATATTCCTTATTCCTACAGTATCATCTTGTATTTAATTCATTCATTACTTAAGAAATTTTCATCTATTTCCAGTTATCTAACTAAATGTATATAAATTACATTTAGATAAATGTAATAGTATTTACTATACTATTAATCTTTTGCACCAGTATATTTTGGGGAAATGAATAATACACATAAAAAATTTAGATCAAAAAATGTTGACAGTCAAGGTCAGGGTTACGCATGCTTTTGGAGATTTAAAATGCTCTAATTATGGTGAAATAGTTCTAAAATTTGATAAAATGGTTTTAGAGGTAATCTGCTTATAAAAGTGCAGATAGTGGGGATTCTGCTATCCTTAAGTTTCTCTTGTTCCACCTATGCCTTGATTTATGAGAATTACATGACTTTGAAGACTGTGCAGATCCAGGACTCTGAGAGTGGGGAGACACCCTCCGCATGAGGTTTCGGGAAATGGCCCTATGAAGATTCTTCATGGAAGACCCTGCTGCCATAGTGATTACCCAGGGATGATCCAGGGCCTGGCCAGCTGACATGCGATGACCTGCCTCCAAAATCAGTAGTTTATCTATGAAGTCCTTTGCCAACTGGGAGATACTTGGCCAAGGCTGAAAAGGAAAATAAAATAGAATAAAATAAATAAATTAAAAATGCATATATGCAAACATAAATGATTATATTCTTAATTATATAGATAATGCCTATCAAATAAAAAAAAACTTTGTCAAACAAGCAATTTAAATATTGTGCCATTAAATACACAGAGAACAAAAAAAATCCACTTTTGAGAGGGAGAAGAAAACTTTTTAGCAAAAAAAAAAAGTCAAGCACAAACACAGAAATTTGTTTCTAGACTTTCTGTCGAATGAATGAGAATTCCCTTTCAGAAATCGGTCCAGGCTGCTGTTGTTAGTAATACAATTTCCCACATCAGATTTACAGGACTGGACAAAGCAAAGCAGCTGTTTTTGACAAACTACATTAATACTGGGTGTTTATCACACTGTGGTCTTCTTCTAGAGTCCTTTTGACTTCAAGAATGAGATACCATGGATGTGGAAAGTGGAATGGATGAAGAAATCATCAATTTTTCTCTTCCTCTGAAGGCTTACTTTGACCTTTGGATGCCTCCAGCTCTACAGCCTGGAGAGGGACGGGGAAAGACAGTAAGGAAGGGTACTTCAGCAAGGGTTCCTCCTGATGTGCATCTCAAGTACACAGAGCCCTCACTGTGACCAATCCGTGGCCCACAAATGGGTTTCAACATGTAACAGCTATGACACAACTAAGTATTTGAGATTTCTTTTATTTATTTATTTGCCACACTTCTTACAAAAAGCCCAGGGGGGTAGGAGGGTTAGGAACATTCACCATGATCACAAGAGCACTATTAACAGATCAAGTAAACTCTTTAAAATTATACTTGGGGCCTCAACTTCTTCCTTTAGGTTGACACAACAAACACATGGCACATACCTAGAAAAAGCTACAGTTTTGTATCCCTTGTCCTCTATAAAAAGAGAAACATTGAGAAAATTTCCCATACATTTGCTGTACCTAAAACACAAATTTTGGTGGACATGTATTCTTAAAATTGTATGTCCTAGGCAAGATGAGGGAAACCTTATTACCTATTGTCTTTGCCTTTTGTAAGGAAAACTCGAAGTACCTACATAAACATTACACTCTCCAATCTCTTAGCACTCCATTAATTTTCTTTTTCTTTTTTTCTAGAGATGGCATATTGTATGTTGCCCAGGCTGGACTTAATATTCTGGGCTTAAGCGATCCTCCTGCCTCAGCCACCAAAGTTGCTGGGACACAGGTATACACCATTATGCCGCCTTAACCCAGAATTTGAACTAAAAAATAAAACAAACAAAAAACAGTAAAAGAGCTACTCTTCTTTTTTTCCTTCAGCTTATTTAGGTAAATGAGATATAAGACATATTTATCCCAAAAATAAAAGTCATGAAATAAACGAGCATAATTGTCAAACTCTCAAATACACGAAAAATCAAATGTAGACTCTACAAGTCTAGACAAAGCACATTCGTGGGTGACACTAACAATGGCATGCCCTCTGGTTCTGGCTAGACATCCTCTTGGCCCTGAATTCAGACACACATATCTGAACTCAAGACTATTTAAATGAAGGTTAAATTGGATGGCTCCACTGGAACATTTTAATACAAGCAACTGAATCTTTTTGAGAAGAATATAAAATGTGTACAGGGAGGTTTATGGAGAGCTCATTAAGATGACTCCAAAGACTGTACGTTTAACAAACAGTTGCAGAAAATAAAGTAACTGGTGTGCTGGGAAAAAAAAGTTCCTCAGCTAAAGTTTTTTTACTCAACATGAGCTATAAATTTCAGAATTCCTAAGCCATCAAGAACAACTGAAGAGTATCTAGGAGTTAATTTCACAGTACATATTAGAAAAAGACAGGTACAGGAAGAAAATAAACTTCCATTTTATTTCTCTCTCTCTCTCTCTCTCTCTCTCTCTCCCTCTCTCTTTTTAAGCCTTGACCTCCTGGGCTCAGACAATCCTTCGGCCTCAGCCTCCCAAGCAGCTGGGACACAGATAAACACCATTATGCCGGTGCACACCACCACATCCGGCTAATTTATTTTATTTTTGTAGAGATGAGGTCTTGTTATGTTGCCTAGGATAGTGTCAAAACTCCTGGGCTCAAGTGATCCTCCTGCCTCAGCCTCCCAAAGTGCTGGGATTACAGGTGTGAGCCATCAATTTTTATCATCTTAAAAATTTCATTTTTGTCTATGTTTAATAAAGAATAAAATAGACTAACATGCATACACATGCATATTTTGTGAATGACTAAAACTAAATGTCCAAGCTCAAAAATTTTAGCTAATAGTGCTATGTAACCAAAACCAACTAGGAGACCCTATGTTAAGTAAAATTTCCACTCTGGACCAGCTGTGACCTGATGACATCATCTTGTCCCTCCACCAGCCTTCACATCAACTTTTTGTCCAGTGAAACTCTTCTCATAATTCCTCCTCTCAGATTTGGCCATCCTCACTCTTTGCCTGAAAAATTCCTCTTTATTTGGTCTTTCCTAGTTATCTCAGGTAGACACTGCCCTGGGGCCAGCATGTTAACCCACCTTAATGCAGGAAAAGCATGAAGTCAGTGGGTTGGCTAGACAGGCTGTCTGGCCACAGGGTCTCAGTTTACTTGTCAGAAGAATGAGGATCATCATATCTCTTTCAAAAAATTGTTATTAGGACCAAATTAGATCCAGGATGTGAAAGATGGTTTACACTGTATAAAATATTACATAGCTATTTGTTGTTGTTGTTGTTGTTGTTACTATTAAATCCTCACAACTTAATTCCATCCTCAGTTCTTTTGTGAACACATCCACTGACTGCACTTAGAAAACTGGAATATGAAAGTTATCCAATGCTTCCCAGACCAATTCCACTTACTGTACCATGATAAAGGTGCACCCTAAAAACGTTTTGTGTTAAGATGTAACATAGAAGTAAAGGTAGCACTTTATTTTATCCCAAGATTATTCAATTAATTTAGTCGCAAGTAAATTGTAATATTTGTGGATAATTCAGGACTTTTTTCTTTCTTCTTTCTTGTTTTTCTGGTTCTTTACCTGTTTTCCTGTCTTCTCCAACAGAAATGGATTAACTATATAAAACAACAATAACAAAAAAATGGTATAAATCTGAAATTCAATACTAGCAATTGCACTACTTATTTGCTTTGGAGAAGTAACAGGAATTTAGAGGGACAGTATCTCACATGCTATACATGTCTTGACTCTCACCCTCCAACAGAGAAGTAAGAAATTACTGCTTTTCTGTTCTCGATGAACAACTCTCTTCCAATGTTTGCCTGAGTTCAGGTCTTTTATGGTTGAGAGGGTGTTTCACCCTAGTCAAGCTGCAGATGACTTCAGCCCCACCTGATACCATGTGGAGCAGAAGAGTCAAATGCTGAGCCTCATCAACCCACAGAATTCTGAGTCATGATAAAACGGTGGTTGTTTAAGTCATTAGATTTTGGAATAGTTTGCTATACAACAACAAATAATCAACACAGAAATATATGTTCTTTGTAAACAAAACAAAAACAGAAATTCAAAGATACTCAAATAAGGCAGAAGGAAACCAGAGGATACACACGCCAAAAAACAGCCCTGTTCACTTTGTATTATGTTTTCTCCTAGCCTTTTTCTGTGAGTACATGTTCCCACATGAATGTGATTATACTGTATACACACTCTATATTCTGCTTTTTTCCCCTTCCACTCGGCAGTATATTGTGAACATTTTCCAATGATCTTATAATTTTCAAAGATGCATAATTTGGGGACTATCTTACTCTATCATATGGATGCTCAAAGAATCCTGGGATTCTTCTCAATGTTTTACTTGTGTAAATGTAATTCAGATGAGTAGCCTTACACTGAAATTTTTTGCTTCATCTGGGATTACTTCCTTGGATTCTTAGAAGTGAAATTATCAGATCAAAATATATAAATTTTTTAAAGTTCTAGATGTATATCTTTCAACTACTTCCAAGAAACTCGTGACAATTCGCCCTCTACCAGTAGTGAGTGAGAGAGCTAATCACTTTGCACCCTTAGCAGCCATGAGTAAAATTAAGTGGAGTTGGGTTTTTTATGTTTATCAACTTGAAAGCCAAAAAAGGACATTTTTGTTTTCATCTGAATTTCCTAGGTTATTAGTGAGGCTGGATATTTTTCAAACTTTTGCCCATCAATGGTATTGCATTGTCTGTGAATTGTTCCCATATTTTTCTACCTCTCTATGTAAGTTTTAGGTCTCATTTGTGTGAGTTTTTAAAAACATATACCTGTACAATAAGGTTCAAGAATTCTGTCAGAGTATAGAAAATATTATATTGAAATGTTTATTGGATGGGTGTGGTGGCTCACACCTGTAATCCCAGCATGTTGGGAGGCAGAGGCAAGAGGATTGCTTGAGTCCAGGGGTTTGAGATTAGCCTGGACAACTTGGTAAGACTTCTTCTCTACAATAAATCAAGAAAAATTAATTGGGTGTGGTAGCACATGCCTGAAGTCCCAGTTACTTGGAAGGCTGAGGTGGAAGGACAGCCTGAGCCCAGCAGGTTGAGGCTGCGGTGGCTGTGAGTGTGCCACTGCGCTCCAACATGGGCAACAGAGTGAGACCCCAACTCAAAAAAAAAAAAAAATCATAAATACATAAGTAAATAAATTTGTTATCGAACTTTAATTTCACTTAAGATGCTGCGTATATAAGTAGGTAAAGCAAATTATTGTTTTTTCTTCATGAGAAATTAAAAGTAAAGTAAATCTTCCCATTTGCTCTACATGAAATGAATTTCAGGCCTCCCACATACAAGCATTGGCAACTGTCCTTCCCTATGCCAAACAACAAAAAGTTAACACATACATGAATGCTGAGAGTTTAAAATCTAAACAATGGACATATATTTTACACAAGACACGAGGTTACATATTTTACTGAGAAAACACTTCATCACAAAAAGGGCTTGGACCATCTAGGTTTAAGGCAGAAAATCTCTCACCAAACATCCAAGCATCATGCTGAGCTTCTGCGTACACATTAGTCTACAGTCAACTCTGACTCTGCACTCCGGTTGACGAAAACACCGCAGACATACTCGCATACTTGATTATAAATGCCATGTGCTAACCACAGGCAGCTCAGTTATTGAGGTTCTTGATACCTTGAGACCAATGGCTGGCTCTCTGTCAGGGAGATTTTGCTCCACAGGGGATATTTAACAATGTCTGGAGACATTTTTGGGTGTCTCAACTGGGGGAGGTGTGTTACTCGTTATCTAGTGTCTAGAAGTCAAGGATACTGCTAGACATCCTGAAGAAAACAGGAGAGGCCCCTTCCCCATGAAGAATCATCCAGCCCTAAATGTCAAAAGTGATAATGTGGAGAAACCCTATTCTAGGCTGTGGTAATAGGAATAAAATAATGCTCTCTTACCTCTCCTGTGTAACTATATTTGCCTTTCAGAATCTTCCTGTAAAGTCTTGTATGGCTTTCATCATCAAAAGGCAGGAATCCACTAAGTAAAACAAATGTGATCACACCAAGAGCCCACATGTCCACTGCACTGGTATAAGGTTTCCTCAGCAGAATCTCAGGAGCTATGTATTCTGGGGTCCCACAGAGTGTTTTCATCATCCAGTCACCACTTTTGTTCCCAGAGTGTGCCAACCCAAAATCTGTGATTAAAATTTTCGACTCAGCTCCTGGATGATAATATAAGAGATTTTCAGGCTTCAGGTCCCTATGAGTTATTCGTAAGGCGTGCAGATACTTAATCCCATCAGCAACCATCTGAAGGATTCTGACAGCATCTTGCTCTGTAAAAGATCCCTGAGCAATGAGTCGATCAAAGAGCTCCCCTCCTGTGGCCAGCTCCATTACGATGTAAACTCGATCTTGGTCCTCAAAGATCTCAATGAGCTGGACGATGTAACGATGGCTAACCCGCCTCAGGACGTGGAGCTCAGACTCACATGCTTCTCTGCCTTCTCTCTCTCTGGTTTCCATCACTTTAATTGCAAAAGGTTTCTTGGTGGTCTTCTGCTCCACCCTGACAACCCTGCTAAAACTGCCTGTCCCAATAAGAGCCTTGATGTCATATCTGTTGGGAAGAAAAGTCAAACCTGTTATCCTCCAAAGTGATGATTGTCAAAATTATTTAAGTTCATGCTTTATATCATCTTTTCTATTCTTATATTCCTCCCACTGGATTTCCTTACTTATTATTACTTCATTGTGTTTATTATTTTTTAAAACAACCCAAATCCTCTTTTGAAATTAAGGCAAATGATATAAAGGTAATTCATTGGTGGAAAGACAATATTAATAGCAATACCTTCTATCTATTATATACTTATTACATACCAGGAATTTCTTTTTTTCTTGAGTTGGGGTCTCTATTGCCCAGGTTGCAGTGCATAGCTTACTGCAGCCTCTTGGGCTCAGGCGATCCTTTTGCCTCAGCCTCCCAAATAGCTGGGAGTATAGGCAATCTTCCACGCTTGGTTAATTTTTTGATTTTTTTGTAGAGATGAGGTCTTGCTATGTTGTCAAACTCTTGGGCTCAAAGAGTCCTCTCGCCTCGGTCTACCAAAGTGATGGAATTACAGGTGTGAGCCACCACGCCCAGTCTTGCCAGAATTTAAAAAAATCTTATTCTTACAAAAATCCTGCTACTTGATTTAATAATGCACACTCCCTTTTTCCAGACCCCCCCCAAAAAAGACTTTAAAAAAAGTTAAGCGACTTCTCAAGGCCACACAGATTGTGATTGGTATGAATGGGATTCAAATCCCACCCTTTCCAATGCATCTCACCAAAATTTCCTTAAAGAATTTTAGGATCTCTCTCTCTCTCTCTCTATCATTTTCTTTCCTTCCTCCAGCCCTAGTTTCTGCCATTCTTTAACAAAAATCAAATCAAGTAGGGAGAATAAAGAAGAGGCTTATTCCTGTTTATGACTTCTCAAAAGAGGAAGGAGCCAATATTAGAATATAAACAGTATGCTTCCTTGTGTTACTTGACTGTAAGCTCAGTCCTGGGCCCATTTCATACACAGTAGCTATTAACAAAGAAAAAGTCAATGTGGCTGTGCTATTATAAGAGCAGGTCTCAAAATTCTGGTAGGAAGAGTGTTGGGGCCATCCCAGTCAGCTGCTTTCCACAGTCTCCCCCCAGCCACTCTCCTTCACATGTAGCTTCCAAGCAGTAAAACAAATTTTAACATGAGATGTGTCAATGATGCATAAACTAATTATCTCACAAGAAGGCCAGGAAGTTAACTCAGATTTCAAACTAGGAGTCTTAAACTTGAACTGTCGGTGGAAACTTCTACTAAAATTTAACAATCCTATCAAATTTAACCCTCTGTCTTTATTGAAGATATGTATGGAAAGTGCTACACTTAAAATCATGTTACAGCTAGAAAAATATTAAAGAATGATTTAACCCAACTCCTCATTTTACAGATGAGGAAATTTGAAGAACAGGTTAGACAATTCATTGTTTTAGCTGTGAGCCAGGATCAAAACCCAGATCTCCTTACTTCATAATTTAGTGCTCTTCTCACTTTAGTAAAATCTCTCCTAAGTAAGGATGCTAAAGAATTGAATGTTCCCAGGCAGTACCTGGAAAGAAGGCAATTTTTTATGTCATATACTCAATACCAAAGATTCAAATGAAAATATCATTCTGTGCTTTTACTAGCTTTCTTTCTTTTTTGTTGAGCTTATTCTTCCTGAACCTTTTTTTTTTTTTACCTACTTATATTTTTCTTATATTCCTATGTGTACTGAATAAAAATGGCATTTGGCTGCCCCAGATTACAGAAAACAGCTTTGTTCTCCCTAGCATTTAATTTTCTGGCCAATTACCTAATCAAAACAGATAGCAATTTCGTAATCTTAAGTAGATTATTTCCCCTCTTCCATTCCAACTCTGCTTTTTTTATTCACGTGCATTCCCAGTGTGATTTTAAAGATAATCATAGTCATTTCAAATTCTATAGCTTTGCACGCCAGCCAAGTTTTACATTACCTCTAATATGGATGAAAGCACTTTGCAAATACTAATTTATCGCTATGTACTCAAAACTGCTGGCAAACTAATTTGTTCATTTCTGAGGAACTGCACTCTTTTGCTCAAATAAAAGAAGCTTTATTCAATACTATTAATAGATCTTCATATTCTAAATATTTGAAAAAAATGTTGGTAATTTGGCATTGGCGGAAACTATAGGCTTTAAGTCAAAACTTAAAGTAGTGGGGGGAAAAATGCCTCCCATTGCTATTCAATTTAGTCCATAACAAATTCTTATAGCTGCAGCCCTGCTTGTGGGTCCCCAGCAGCTATGGATGGTGACCATCTTTATGACTTGAATAGCTATTTAGCATGTCTTGTAATTTCATCCGTATTAGAGGTAATATACCTTGTAAATTTACCTAGCACAGAGGGGCAACAATAAATGTGGAATGAAAGAATAATTCATTGAATACTTATCATTCTTGAATCATTCATGTATTTTGAAAACATTAAGTAAGGATCAAATCAAGCAGGGAAGAAATATTTACATAATTCTCAATTTCCTCCATTTCCATTCCTCCTTCCCTCCAAACAGAGAAGCCTCAATGTCGGTTTTGTAGGTAGTACAATTTCATATTATCTCACAAATTACATAAATTTGAAATATTACATTAACCTCAGATGCTACAAACTGGGAATTTTTGAATATGAGTTAATAAATTGACAAGTAATTATCCAGCCCAAATTATCGATACTGTTAAGATTAAGAAATCTTGGCTTAGACTGTTGAGGAATAATCTTAAAATTATTATGTAGAAGATTCCAGCCACTTACTATTATTTTATAATATTGAAAGTATTGGCCGGGCTCGGTGGCTCAGCCTGTAATCCCGCACCTTTGGGAGGCTGAGGTGAGTGGATTGCCTGAGCCCGCGGGTTCGAGACCCACCTGGGCAGCGAGACCTCATCTCTACAATAAATCAAAAAATCAGCCGGGCATGGTAGCACATTCCTGTAATTCCAGCTACTTGGAAGGCTGAGGGGGAAGGATCGCCAGAGCCCAGCAGGTCGAGGCTGCGGTGGCCGGGAGCGGCCACTGCACTCCAATCTGGGCGACAGAGTAAGACTCCAACTCAAAAAAAAAAAAAAGAAAAAAGAAAGTATTGGCCAGGCACAGTGGCTCAACAAGCTGTAATCCCAGCATTTTGGGAGGTGGAGGCGAGAGGATTGCCCGAGAAAAGCAAATGTAATGAACTCCCAAGAAGAAAATAAATACTGGGGGTGCCAAAAAACATACATACATTTTAAGAGATGTTATCTATGTGTCTGGACACTGACGGTAACTACTTTAGCACCTCTTGTAATTGCAGAAGTCAAATGTGACTTGTATGCATCTTACATTTTAATGCAGTTTTTCTTTTCTTAAAATGTGTATACATTTTGGGGGGGCACCCTTTGTATAGTCAGATTTACATTCTATCATCTCTGTTCTGCAAGTGTTATAGATGGAATCACAATAGAGAAGAAAAACAACCTTGTTCTAGTCCCAATTCTCCCATTAACTTAAACAAATCACAACCTTGGGGGGCTCAACTCCTTATTTATGAAAGATGAGTCTTGAGTTAAAGTCTCTAAAGCCCTTATAATATGGAGATGCTCTGCTTCTAAGATCTTTTTAAACACGAAAGGGGCTGGAACTATCCTGGGGATGGGTATTAGGAGGGCAGGTAAAGATTAGACCACAGTAGCATCATCTCCCTGACTACAGGTGACCAGAGATGCCGTTTAACCAGTTCAGTCTCGCCAAGACCCAGCATCTACTTAGATTCAAGTTCAGTCACATCAGTCAGCCTTGATCTTCTCTAAGCTTAGCAGCTACTTCAGTAGTTTTACTAAACGTTCTCAAGGAGGAAATGGCTCTGCGTAGATTCTGGGCAGAGCACCGTATTGAAATGAGCATACAATTCTAGGACCAGAAGTGCCTTGTGGAGTCAGATGAGACACCCATCTTTGTGTCCCACCAAATACTACAGAGGAGAAGGGAATTCTGTGGTTTCCTTGGTCAACATGTCCAATATGGCACTCTCTCAGGAAATTACCGCTGAGGCCAACCAACTTACTCTCTTTGCTCATTTTCTGCATAGGGTCAATTAGGTTTTACCTGTACTTCATGAAGATGATAATAAGCACTGCACTAAAATCTACTCGAGGACTGGCATCATGCACTCTGCAGCATAATTTACATGTATTATTTTATCTCACAACAATGTTATGAGACAGATATTATTTTTCCCATTTTACAGAGGCAGAAACTGAGGAAGAAGAAAAACTAAGGAATGTTCTAAATGGCACATGGTAGAAGAAACAGGAGTGGATTCTCCAGTCCAGTTGACTCAAAGGCCCATTTCTAATGCACGAACCATAGTCCCACTTCTAGAATTTAGTAGAGGATTCCTCACACATCAGGTGTGGCAGTACCCAGCCCCAGTATACAGGTGGAAACACCTCTCCACCACAGACTCTGCTGGAGGTTGAGAGGCCGTCCTCCTTCCTTGAGGATAGGCATTCCCTCTTTTTTTCTCTCTCTCTCCTGCTGCTCCTGCTCCCCCTTTCTCCATTCTCTGCACTTCAAGATGACAAAGAGAAACTCTGCTGGACGTTTACTAAAACAGCAAGGAAGATGTTATCCCAGTCTACTGCAATAGGGGTCAAGACTACCGCAGTAGGGGAGAGAGGATGAACTCCTTTGAAATGGAAGTCAAGAGAGTTTTTAAGCGCTGGATGAGCTAGTGAAAAGGTGCGAGAGGACATTAAGAAAAGGTTGTCCGTGTGATTAGGCCATCTGTGTTTGCTAACTGGCTTGTGGAAGTTAGGCTCCTGCCCTCCCACAGGGACTAGGAGAGAGTGGCCTAACTCTCTTGATATCATATTTCAAAGGAAGAGCTGCCAGATCCTTGAAAAAGACAGTCCTGGGTGCTAGAAGATTTACATCTCAAAGGAGCAAAGAAAGTGAGTCGAGGAATGGCCTATCATTGGAAAGAAACAGTCCAGGTTGAGTCAGGCTTAAGGAACTGTTAAGGCCGACTTGGTCAGAAGTGGCTTGTTTCCCTCAACCCGGCCCCAGGTCAGCCCCTCCTCGGCGCTCCACATGGCGCGTTACCTGGCCAGGACCCGGGGATCGAACTTGGCTCGGAAGCGAGCCACCTGCATCCTCTGAGCCGCCTGAACCGCCGCCTCGGGCCCGGGTCCGGGCCCCGCACCCCGGACGCGTCCTTGGCCTTGACCGTCGAGCTTGACCCGGGCCGGCGCTGGCGGCTCCGGAACCACCTTTCTGCTGGCACCGCAACCCATGCCTCGCACGCTCGCCCGGCGCTCCTGGAACCTGAGGTGGGGGAGGGGCGAGCTCAAGAAGAAGGGCGCAGCCCATTTATCCCCAGAACAGCTGGAGAGGGCGGGGCGCTCCCCACTGCGGGGTCTTTGTCAGGAACCTGGGCCTCAGAACGCCCGTTGAGGGTCGGAAGCCTTGATGGTCACTGACCACTTATTTCTGTGTGTAATTTGACATGGTAAAAGCAAAGGGAATTAGAAGGCCAGAGCCTAGGCCTAATTCTCTGGACTGAGGAAGTGAACATAATATTAAATGATTCTATGAAGGATATTGTCACTCCGAAGGGCTTTGATGTCTCCATGGCTGAGCTCATACCAAATGACACGAACATTCTTGTAAGAGCTTATAATAAGGTATATAACATCACTGTACTCTATCGAATTAAACAGTCGGCACTGGTCTGTGTCCAGCACTCGGGAACCTCATCCTCTGGGTAATCCATCTGTGATGGAAAAACTCAGGGCAACAATAGATGTCTAGAGCCCGTCCAAACATCTTAAGCAAATACGAGGATAAAATCTGTTTAAAAAATTATATATATAGGCCAGGTGCAAAATGGCTGACAAGTGTAACACCAGTGCTTTGGGAGACTAAGGCAGGAGATATTGTAACTCCTGTATCTAAAGCAAAAAATAAGCTGGGTATAGTGGCATGCCTATAGTCTTAGCTTGAGCTCAGGAGTTCAATGCTGCAGTGAGCTATGATCGTGCCACTACACTCCTCAAAAAAATATATATATACTATATAATCATATATTTTCTATATATTTCATTCTTATATTTATACATATGTATACATGTATGTATGTGCATATAATACATACAATATACTTATAAATATTAAATGTTTTGATAAAATTGTATATATTGATTACATCACTATATTGATTAGATACCATTGATATCAATTAACTGTATTTATATATAAATATGTAATGTAAGAAGTGAAACCTAGTCAAGCAAGTCAAAATCACATGCCTACGAAGATGTAGAGCCAGAATAAAGCTGGAGGCCACGTATCCCAGTTTCTGGTCCAGTGCTCCTTCAGTTTGTGCTATTTTCTTTGTAATGTCATTAATTAGCAGTTTGGTTTAGCAGGGAGCATCTGTGATGAGTAAGTTAGCCATGGATTTTTCCAGAATTATATTTTGAAGAAAAATTTGAAATATGACTTGGGTATAGCTGAGAGAGTCCATTCTGCAAAGGGAGTGTAATTACCGCCCCCCCCCAAAGATATCTTGGTGAATAACGCTCAGAATTCTCCAACTACTAGGAAACAAAGAGAGAAGTTGTGTTTTAAGCAGATGAAAAACTCGTGCTTCCATGTCTCAAGCTCTTGAACTAATTTGCAGAATAGGCTAAACAGAAAAAGAATGGAAGAGAGAAGAAAGAGGAACAGAAGTCAATGTTAAAGTACTCAAAAAACAACTATCAGTTCCTCAGAAAGCCTGGGTGTAAGAGTTGTTTGAGTAAGTGTCACCTAGCAAATAGGAAGCATCTACTATAAATCCTAAATCTGGGTAGCAGTAAAGGTATCAGATACTTCCTCAAAACTGGCAGTCCCTCTGTGTATCTGGCTACTCCCTGTTGCAAAATGCTTCATAATAGGCTGCAGAAACCTCTTCTCTCCTGGCCAAAGCTGGTCACACAGCAAAGAAAACTTTGTCATGTTATCTCCCCCTAGGTCTGAACCCTGTTCATTGAAAATTGGCTAAGATAGTCACGGATTTTAAAACCTTTAAAAAATGCAAACGTTAATAGAACCACTGATTGCTTCTCTTGAAAAGCACCAACTGGAAGTGTTGCTGATAATATTAATTCTGTGCCTGGAGACAAAATTTAACTACCTATACATTTGAAACTTTTATTTTCAAGGACTTTCACCAAATGTTAAAATGATCGTAAGTATATCCTTTTAATCTCACAAACTTCTGAGAAAGAATAATTCATAAAGTAATGTGTAGTATAATCATGAAGTCTCCTGCATTTCTCTTTATACTTGCTTCAATAATAAGGAAGGCTGCTTAAACATTGTTTGGGATCACATGCTATTCCACATTAATGAGCAATTTATAGTTATTTAAATTGTATACTGTAAGCTAATTAAAGCAATAAAAATGTTAGTGAACTCTAGACTTATGGTCAATTTTAAATGAACTTTTATTCTTATATCAGTGTGGTTAGTGCTTAAATCTGTAACACTTAAATCAACTACATAAATAGAAATAGTGTTTAGCACTTGGTTCTGTGATGTGATGTTTTATAAAGAGTAATTAGACTGGACCTCCAGCTTCTAAACAAAAAAATCTTATCTTAACTGCCATTCATTGCCCAGAAGTCACACATTCTTACTAGACAATTGTTAGAATGTGTAATACATTGCTTCAATCACTCAGTGCCAGATTCCATTGTATGCACAGTTTTTAAAAAGCAAAGTTAGAAGTGCTCAGAGTTAAATCCTATAATGTGTTTTGGGTAATAGCGATTCTGAACCCATGGACACTTCCTAGAATAACTCTCTGGCTTATATTTAATAAATTGATTAAATTAAGTAATGTGATTTATGAAATATATACTTCCCAAGATATAATCCAATCCCTAAAGAGTATTCCACTAAAAGGATTTAAGCCATTACACCAATTCAAAAACTCATTAAAGACTTAGACTAACATTTAGGGGAAACTCATTTCTCTCTTACATGAACAATAATGATAGGAAATATGAAAAAACATATAAGCATTTTATATTCTATTCCTGTGTCAGTAATAAGTATACTCCAGTAAAATAAAGAGAGCAAAACAAATAATTATAGGTATCCTTAGGAGTGATATACTGAGATGCCCTACAATACTATAACCTCCTATATATTAAAATTAAACGATATAACTAAAATACATTTTTAACAGGTAAAATGAAGAATTTGCATCATGTAGAATTAGTTTCTTCGAAAAGACCTGGAATTTTGTTGTTTTTCAAGTTTTGTTTTCCTTAGAGCCCCCCTACTGGGATTAATTTTCTCTAAAGTGATCTCCCGCCTCAAGCATCAGTTTGAAGGTGTTCCTCTTATCAGCTTCCTTCTTCCCAAGGTGTAGGATTTGTGTTTGTAATGACAACTGGCATGGGGCCCTTTTAAGCCAATTTCACATACACCATGATGTGTGGAGCCAACAGTGCAAAGCTACTCTCAGAGTTTTCTTGCTATAAACAAATAATATTGATCCTCCAAGTAAAATTGTGTGTGAAATTCAGAGATGGTAGAAGTTTCCTGTCTCCCTTACCAAGCTATTTTTCACTATCCTAACACCTTACAAAAATAAGACTGTAATAATTCAGATGTCAGTAACTGTTTTTCAATTACTGAAAATATTTTTCTGTTATTGCACTAGCTAATAATTCATGTAACTTGCATATAGTTACTTTAGCGCCAAAGAAGGCATATTTAGCATTTGTAGAACTTCAAGTTATAAAAATGGTAGATTTCAAGAATTTCAATTTCAAGTTGTCTTCTTGTTGTCAAAATCCCTCCTGTCCTGGCCACAGCTGACCACACAACAAAGAAAGCTTTGTCACGAGTCTTCTCCTAAGCCTGAAACATATTCCTTGAAAATTGGCTATGATAGTCACTGATTGTAAAGGCCTTTAAAAATGCGAACATTAATAGGGCCTCTGATTGCTTCTCTTTTGAAAAGCACCAACTAGAAGTGTTGATAATATAAATTCTGTGCCTGGAGACAAAATTATTGAAATGAAAAAGAAGATAATATTCACACGTAGTAATAAATTGTAGGCAAAATCTCTGCTGTTAAGCAAAAACACAAATCTTAACTCTTTTTTTTTTTGAGTCAGAGTCACACTCTGTTGCCCAGGCTAGAGTGCAGTGGCACGCTCATGGCTACTGCAGCCTCAACCTGCTGGGCTCAGGCAATCCTTCCACCTCAGCCTTCCAAGTATCTGGAACTATAGGCATGCACCACCATGCTCAGCTAAGTTTTTAAATTTACTGTGGAGATGAGGTCTTGCCAATTTGCCCAGGCTGTCTCAAACCCCTGCTCTCAGGCAATTCTCTCTCCTTAACCTCCCAAACTACTGGAGCAACAAGCGTGAACAACCGCACCCCGCCAAATTTTACTTTTAGTGATTCAAAGAAATAGCTAACCATGGTGGTGAATGAAGTTTCCTTGTTTTTGTGCACAAATTTACAAAGATAAAATGAGAGAGTATATCACTGTATTTTAGCAAATTTGCCTAAAGGATTTCTGCCTTTTCAAGTTGGCAATTTGCATCCAAAGTTAAAAAAAATGATGGTTAGAAATATGTTCAGTTTCATGGAAAAATATTCACAATATGTTGCTGGGTGAAAAAAAGAAAGTCCTATATAGTGTAATCTCATTTTTAAAATCACTAATGAAATAAGTTCCTATGGCGAGGAAAAAGGACCTCCAGCTGACAGATGGCAAAGAACTGAGGCTTGCCAACAACTATAGGAGTGAAGTTGGGAACAGATTTTTTTTTTAATTGGTATTTTTTAAATGGGTACAATTAGGGTTAGGTATACAAACGGTCATTGTACAGGTAAAGTTTAGGCCTCACTTTGGTCTCCACTTCACCTGGTTTGAGATTAGGTACCCTAATTGATGAAATGTGCCTCCCCACTCCCCTGACAGTTTCCCACTACTGCCAATGTGGTACTCAGTTTTTTGTTTCTGTGATAGATCACTGAGTATTATAGACTCTAAATCCATCCAAGTTGCTACGAAGTTCATAATTTTGTCCTTCTTTATGGCTGGGTAATATTTCATCATGTATATGTACCACATTTTAAAAATCCAGTCCACTTTCGATGGGCAGCATGGTTGATTCCATGTTTTTGCTATTGTGACTAGTGCTGCAATAAACATGCATTCGCAGTTATCTTTTTCATAGAGTGATTTGAGTTCCTCCAGGTATATTCCCAGAAGGGGGATTGCTTTGTATGGAAGGTCGATTTTTAGATCTTTTAGGAATCGCCACACTGTTTTCCACAGAGGTTTTTCTACTTTACACTCCCACTAACAGTGTGGAAGCGTTCCCTTTTCCCCGTATCCTCTCCAGCATCTGTTGTTTTTTGAGTTATTGATGATAGCCATCCTGACTGGAGTTAGGTGGTATCTCAATGTGGTTTTAATTTGCATTTATTTGATGATTATTGAGGCTCGGCTTTTTTTTATGTATTTGTTGGCTACTTGTATGTCTTCTTTTGAGAAGTATCTATTCATATCTTTTGCCCACATTTTAATAGGGCTGATTGTTTTTTTCTTTTTGACTCGTTTGAATTCCTAGACCCTAGATGTTAGATCTTTGTCAGATACACAGTTGGTAAATATTTTTCCCCATTCTGTGGGCTGTCTCCCTGCTCTCATGATGGTTTCTTTTGCTTTGCAGAAGCTTTTCAGTTTGATGAGGTCCCATTTGTCAATCTCTTATGGCATGGGCACTTGAGGTTTTGACCAGAAATTAGTTGCCAGTTTCAATTTCCTTAAGAGTGTCTCCTGCATTTTCTAAGTTTCTTATTGTTTGAGGTTTTACATTTAGGTCTTTGATCCATTTAGAGTTGAAAGGGAACAGATTCTCAATCCCAGCCATGCCTCGAGATGCCTGCAGCTTTGAAGGCAATCGCCTCACAACTTAACTCTGAAAGTAGATTTCCCAAGTTCAAGTTCTGGCAACACCACTTATCAGCTCTATGACCTTAGGGAAATTGCTTAAATCTCTCTGTCCCCCTAGTTTTCTTATCTATGAAGCTGAAATAATAATCACACAATGGTCATAAGGTTGTAGTGATTAACAGTTTATGTGAAGCACTTAGAACAGCAACTGGAATATTATAAATATTCAATATATACTAGCTCACATAAATGAATGGCTTTAAGAGGTTTTCTTAGTTACCTGTTGCGGCATAATAAATCTCTCCCAAGTTTAGCAGCTTTAAAACAACAAGCATTTTGCTGGGTGTGGTGGCTCAAGACTACAATCCCAGCACTTTGGGAGGCTGAGGTGAGAGGATTGCCTGAGTCCAGGGGTTCAAGACCAGCCCGGGCAACTTGGTGAGGCCTCATCTCTACAATAAATCAAAAAATTAGCTGGGCGCGGTGGTGGTGTGTGCCTGTAGTTCCAGCTACTTGGAAGGTCGAGGCAGGATTGCCTGAGCCCAGCAGGTAGAGGCTGCAGTGGCTGTGAGTGTACCACTGTACTCCAGTCTGGGCAACAGAGTGAGATTCCAACTCAAAAAAAAGTATTTATTTTCTCATATTTCCTGAAGATCAAGGATTTAAGAGAATGGATCTGGCTGAGGGTCTCAGGAAGGAAGCTGCAGCCAAGGGTGTGAATACCAGGATGCAGGGATTTAGAGGTGCCATCTTGGAGGTTTTCACAGGGATGGAACTAGGCCTGAAGAGTGAAATTTCACTATAAGGAGGAATTTTCCAAGTCAAAGGTGGTTCTAGAGGTGGACACTATGCTTAGGAAGTTGCAGATTTTCTACTGCTGGAACATTTCAAGAAGATTCTTAGAAGTACTTGGTCTTGCAGAGGAAAAGGATATTGAAACACAAGGGTGATTAGACTTGAACTTTCGAATCTCTTCCAAGCCTGGGCTTCTATGACTTTTTCTTTCATGCAATCAATTCTATTCATAGAATTCTATTCTAGATAGTAAGCCTTTTGAGAACTCAAACCTTTGTGTCCAGTCAAATGTTGAAAACAAAGGGAGATCTCTATAAATTTGTATTGACTTCGTCTACAGCCTATATGACATTAAAACTATTATCAAACTGAATCAATAAGAATTTATGTGTGTATCTTCTTCATTTACATATTTTTTTTTCTTTTTTGAGTTGGAGTCTTACTCTGTCGCCCAGACTGGAGTGCAGTGGCCGCTCCCGGCCACCACAGCCTCAACCTGCTGGGCTCCGGCGATCCTTCCGCCTCAGCCTTTCAAGTAGCCAGAATTACAGGCATGCGCTACCACGCCCGGCTAATTTTTTGATTTATTGTAGAGATGAGGTCTCACTGCCCAGGCGGGTCTCGAACCCACAGGCTCAGGCAATCCACTCACCTCAGCTCCCAAAGGCGTGGGATTACAGGTTGAGCCACCAAGCCCGGCTACATATTTTTAAATAAGTTTATATTTATGCCTCTGTCAAGTTTTTGACTTTGCCATCAAAAGTCTTTTATATTTACTTCCATTTCATTTATTTAGAAACTTTCCCTCCATTTTATGAACTTTTTCTAAAATTAGAGTCTCACTCTGTCACCCAGGCTAGAGTGCAATGGCAGGCACACTCACAGGCAGTGCAGCCTCAACCTACTGGGCTCAGGTGATCCTTCTGTCTCAGTCTTCCAAGTAGCTGGAACCACAGGCGTGCACCACCATACTTGGCTAATTTTTTAAAGAATTTATTTATTGTAGAGATGACGTCTTGCTGCCAAGTTCCCCAGGCTGGTCTTGAACTCCTGGGCTCAAGCATCCTCTCATATCCACCTCCCAAAGTGCTGGAATTACAGGTGTGAGCCACTGTGCCTGGCCACCATTTTATAAACTTTCTAAAGGTCTAAGATAACTAGCAAAGAAAATGCGCAGTTGCAAGATGATAGAGGAACAAAGACAAATCAAGAATGGATTTCAAAGCTCAGGGGCTGGGACACCCAACCAACTGTTCTCTCCATGGTAGAATGTTTGCAAGACACACTTCTCATGGCTGCTGTAGATAGCAGCTGTTCGATGCAATGACTGCTAGAAAGCAACATTTGAATATCTAGCTAGACTATTTTCAAATGGTGATTTTAACAAAGACTCTTCACTTTAATTTGAAGAATTTTTGCATTGTTTTCATAAACATTTCTAAAATAATTTCTAATGTAAAGAAATAAATATTTCTTAGCTATTTATTGAAATAAGAACTGAATTTCCCTACTGCAATATTTAAGACAAACAAGACTTTAAAGAGTTAACAGGCAAAGAAACTTGGTGGTTTCTATACATTCCCATAACCTATACAAGATACTTGTCATGTATCTATAATTCCCACACAGTCCTGTCTCTCCAGGGAAATAGTTTTCTTTTCCTAGAATACCATCCATTGCACTCTTAACAATACTTTTCTCTCCTGTCCGTCTGTGACCGATTTTCTCTCTGCAACATTTTGAAGAAATTCCTGCTGTGGCTTGAAATTAGAGGTCATTGTTTCCTATCAAATATTAGTTTCAGAATGTATGACACAGCCCTACTGCACAAGAAAAGACAGTGTAAGCTGAAGTCAACTGTGGAAGCTTTCAAGACCTAACTATCTTCACCCTATTATCAATTCCTGTGGTGTCCAAATTTGCCAGGTGTCATTTGGCTTTCAAGATACTAGAGAATGTTTAAATCCATATGTTACTCTTCCATTATGTGCATTATTTCTGAAATGCTATTTTGTTTGTTTTGTTTTTTAAGTCATTGTTTCTTGGTTTATTTACTTCAATTTCCAAATACATGCTGAGTGCTTTAATGAAATGGTAAAAAGCTCCCAGGTTGTTAAAAATTGCATCATTGATTTATCCCTATGTGCTTGTGCCTTTTAATATATAATCATCTGCCAGGAAAATAGCTCAGATAAGGAGTCAAATAAATAAAATCCAAAGTTTAAAGGTTCTCAATAGTTCGATATGTGTATGTTTGTTCTTCTCACCCTTGATCCCAGACATTATCAGTGGTTCTCAAACTTTAATGGATACAAAATAACCCAGGAATTTAGCTAAAAATGCAAATTTTAAAACACCATTCCCCAAATTTCAGGTTTATTGAGCCCAGAAAAAAGCAGAAACTGTTTTTAATGAGGACCCAATGCAAATATATGGTCTATAAACCACAGTTTGAAAACAAGGTTCTTAGACATTCAAATGTAAAAGTCATTAAAATTTAAATTAAAAGATTCATAACCATGTTCACTGCTATTACTTGTAAGTGGAAAAATTGGCCACTTAAGCAGTAAATTCATAGGCCCCAAAGGCTTTGCCTCCAGGGGTAATAGGAAAATGAAAAAAAAAGAGAAAGAAAGGAGAGATATTTTGTCTGGCAGCATTTGAAAGGGTTTGGTAGAAAAAAGAGTGCTTATTACTCCAGAGGCACTGTGTTAACCAACCCTTTTGTTATGTTTACTTTGATTTTGTTTCTTTCTGTGCACATTCCTAGTGCAAAACTTTGAAACCATAAAAGGAACGCCAGTCATTAAAAAATAACTTTCATTTATAAGAACATATGTGAATGTCATTCTTTTTCATATCTATAGATTGCTATTTACTGATAGTTCATGGTGTATATTGTTCAGTGTAGCATTTTTTTCTACGTACCTATCACTATCTTTATTTTCCTATGATAAGATTTATTTATCTAAAGGATTTTTTTAAATGATTGACCAGTACTCCATCATGTAGATATTCTATAATTTAATCAGGCAATCACTGGGATGACACTGGGATGGACCACTACCAACCCCTTCAAGAATGGTTAAGTTGAAAGAGATTGATAAAAATTTCATTTTGCAATAAACTCCAGAAATTTTGCCTATACTATTTCTTTGAGATAAATTCTAGTGGCTTGGAAATATTTCCCTGGTCAAAAATTTTCACAAGATACCTTTACCAAAAAATTCAACATAAATTTCTATTATACAAATGCTCCTCAACTTACAATGAGGTTACAACCCAATAAACCCATAATATATTGAAAATATCATGAGTCAAATATATTTAATACACCTAATCTACAAAACATCAACTAGCCTACTTTAAATGTGCTCAGAACACTTATACTAGCCTACAGTTGGGCAAAATCATCTAACACAAAGCCTATTTTATAACAAAGTATTGACTATTGTACACAGATGGGCATTTAGACACAATGGGATTTGAAAACACAAAACACAATATCCAAAAAACACTGGTCATGTGGTACTCTATAGAGTGTGGCTTGTTTATCTTCGTGATTGCCTAGCTGACTGGGAGCTGTCACTGCCCAGCATCCCAAGAGAGTATCATACTGCATATCGCTAGCCTAGGAAAAGATCAACATTCCAAATCTGAAGTACAGTTTCTACTGAAACTGCACCATCAAAAAGTCGAAAATCACTAAGTCAGTTCATTGTTAAGTCTGGGGTCACCTGTATTTAGTGAAACTTCCAAAGTTTATACTGTTGAAAATTACTTGAATAGTTTCAGGGACATTCACGTCTCCTGTTCCTGTGTTACCTATTCCTGTATTTTAAAAGTGGATTCAAGAAAACAGTGATAGACTGAGTTCTTACTCAAGCCAAAGCATGCTATGGATTTATTCCAGGTCAAGGGTCCACTGTTTTAAAATAGGAGTTCTCCAAATTCATTTGCATATAAGATATAATGCTTTTTTTTTGTTGTTGAGAAAGTAAGATTTATTGAGAAAACAGAAAAGAGAGAGGGGACCTGAAGAAATTGCCCAAGATATAATGCTGTTTAAAGGATAATGTTAGTGATAGGAGAAACCAAACTGTTTTTCCTGCTCTCACACTGAACACTTTATTTCTGGTCATCAAAATGTGTCTGGTTGGGTGCAGTGACTCACACCTATAATTCCAGTACTTTGAGAGGCAGAGGCGAGAGGATTGCCTGAGTCCAGGGATTCAAGACCAGCCTGGGCAACTTGGTGAGACCTAGTCTCTACAATAAACCAAAAAATTACTCATGTGTGTTGGCACGTGCCTGTGGTTCCAGTTACCTGGAAGACTGAGATGGAAGGATCACCTGAGCCCAGCAGGTTGAGGCTGCAGTAGCCATGAGTGTGCCACTGCACTCCAGCCTGGGTGATAGAGTGAGACTCCAACTCAAAAAATAAAAATTAAAAAAGTCTGTATTTCTCCCCACACATCAAGACATTCTCCAACAGAACTGAGTGTTCTATAATTCAGTTCAATTCTGACACTATCTTCCTGGAGATAGGATCAAATACCACAGGTTAAGGACACAGTCCAGGAAGACTGTCCCCACTTCAGTCATGAGTCTCAGATGCCGGTCACAAAGCCCAGATTGGGACCTGTGCTTCTGAACAACTAGCTACAAATCAAAATTTCTATGATCTCTTCCTTGGGTTTGATTAATTTGCTAAGACTGCTCACAGAGCTCATGAAAACATTCATAGTACTGACTCATTATAAAGGATATTACAAAGGACACAAATAAGCTGGGCACAGGGGCACACGCTTGTAATCTCAGCAGTTTGGGAGGCCAAGGTGAAAGGATTGCCTGAGGCGAGGAGTTCAAGACCAGCCTGGGCAACCAAATGAGACCTTGTCTGTACAAAAAATTTTTTTAAATGGCCAGGCATGGTGGCTGAGGTGAAGGATAACCTGAGCCCAGGAGGTTAAGGTTGTAGTGAGCTGTGACCTTACTTCTGCTCTCCAGCTTGGGCAACAGAGTGAGACTTTGATTAAAAAAAAAACAAAGACACAAATGAACAGTAAGATGAAGAGGTACACAAGCCTGGGTGTATGGGAAAGGACACAGAGTTCCCATACCCTCTCCAGACAAACCACCCACCAGGCACCGCCATGTGTTCTGTAACCCGGAAGTGGGGTTTTATGCTGGTTTCGTTATGTAGGCATGATTGATTGATTAAATTATTAGCCATTGGCTATCAACTCAACCTTCAGCACCTCTTCCTTCCTCTGAAGTTGTGGGGGTGGGGTTGAAAGTCCTAACTCTCCAATCCAGCCTTGGTCTTTTGGGGACCAGCTCCCATCCTGCAAGCTAGTTGGAACTGAAAGTTCCACCCCTCTAATCACAAGGTTGGTGCCCCTGGCAACAGCATCCTCCAACCCACCTCCATTCTGAGGCTATCCGGAAGCCCCAAGAGTTGCCTCGTTAGAACAAAATAGTGTTCCTAACACTCAGAATAGTGTTCCTAACACTCAGAAAGTGTCTCAGAAAGAGATTTAAGAGCTCTGTGTCAGGAACACGGTCAAAGACTAAATAATAAAACAAAAGTTTTCCTAGCACCCTTATCTGTAAAGTTTTGGGAGCTCTATGTCAGGAACTGGGGACACAGGCAAACATATGTGTGTGTGTATACACACACACACACACACACACACACATATGATATACATTTATGTATGTTAATATACCACAGTATCACAGATGAGTAATAAAAGTGTGCAAAATCTAAGTTTACATTTTATTATTAAAATCCATCGTAACTCCAATTATTTTGACCTTAGACCAATAAAAGATTTGGAAGGAGATTATTTTATCACTAACATTGCTTAGAATTGGAAGGATATGGTGGTACTAAAAAGCAGATCCACTATGTAAACAGTTCATTATTGTTTTTACATTCTCTACAGACATTGCTCTTTCTTTTCACATGCACCCAGAGAGGCTGCTCCTACTGCCTCACTGTCTGTAAACCACTGGCTGATCCCTCTTTGGGGATTCCTTAGCTAACATTGCCTCGCCCAAGGTCATGCCTCCTTTCAGGGCAGTGCACATCCAATGATGGACAGATGGAAGGTATAAAGGTCAGACTCCTTTGTCAGCCATCTGGGACAACTCAGAAGGCCATCCCAGATCCAGAGCTCCCTGTGGGGTGGGTTGTGGCCTTCTTTGCATCTACATCAGAGCTCAAATTCTCCCTCTGCCCAATCTTATTTCCTGCCACTCCTTTCCACAAGTGTTAATCCCACAGGCCCTCCCTAAGAAAAGACCTGCACACTAAAATTTTAAAAAATAAACTAAAAACTTTTGCTTCCTAGAGAACTCAACCTATAATATCAATTTTTAAAATTTTTATGAAGAATTCAATAAAACTGGTAGTTCGAATTTACATTTCTTTGATTATTAGAAAGGCTAGATTTTGTTCCTCACATTTTTTGACCATTTGTATTTCTGTTTGTGAATTGTCTCTCTTCTTTCCGTTTTTCTTTTGAGTCACTGCTTTCTCTCCCCCAAAAGAATAATTCCCCTTTGCCAATTTTTCTTTTCTTTATTAATTTATTCTTTATAAATTAAAGACATTAATTCTTTGACATATTCCGGCCTGCTCAAAGTCACATTTTCTTCTTAGTAGATGGTTCAGTGTACAGGGATAAAAAAAATGTTGTCAGTTTTGCCTTTCAGTTTTGCTTATGATAATTTTTGAACACATAGATATTTTAAATACATACATAGAAATCTTTCCATTTTTCCTTTTATTGCTTCTGCCTTTTGCATAGTACCCAGAAAGTCCTTCTACATGGATACATTCTGATGTTGAAATGAATTGTGTAATCGGTCTCAGTACTTTTAAGTAAGCTTTCTCATTTTCTACTCACCACGTAAGACATGAGATCATCAAAACAAATTACGTACGAGGGTTCAAGAGTCGTTATAACTGGTCTTATTGCTTTAGAAGTATAATGTAGTGGGAAAGTGATGGCCTCATTTTCTCCAACTAAATCCCATTCACCCAAATATTTTAACCTCCTGTTTGGTGTCTTTGCAATCCACCACTCTTTTAACTGACGCTATTAACTACTCTGCACCCATAACTGAGGTCCCATATTGTGTGTTATTTGGTAGCCTGCCACCTAGTGGTATAAATATAGAAGTACAGGTTTTTTTTTCCCACCCCAGAATATGATTTCAGAATGTAGCTCTAAGGTCAATGGAATGATAAACTTGTATTTATATAAAACCACAAATAGTTTCTAAATCATTTTAGAAACGATTTCACAATATGTTCTATAATTCTATTCCATGTGGCTTTTGTCGCAATCTTACATCAAGAAATTTCTTCTCCAGAAAATAGAAGTCATTTCAAATATTTTAGAAGTCATTTCATAATAGTTTTTAAGAAAACTTGGCCAACTAAACACTCTTTAAAAAATTGTAGAAGTATAACCAGTAGATTTGCATTCCATGGTACTATGGGTTGCCTTGCTAGGAAGCAGATATTTCTAACGCTTGGAGGTATTGAAAATTTAAAGATCAGCCTCAAAATGTCATGAGTTCCTCCCTATTTTTGCAGTTGGTGTGCCATCACATCAAATTACCTCTCAGGTTCCTGTGTACACTAAGATTGCAGGTTTGTTAGTATAAAATCTTTTCTGATTATAAATCTTTCTTCTGTGACATTTTTCTAGCGTTATAATAATGTAAAATACATGCTTTAAAATGCACATGGACCCCAAAAATATAATTTCTTCAAGGTGAAAATGAATTAAAATTAAAACAAGTTTCTGTGAATATATGGGAAGTAAAAGCTGTGTGCAATAACAGGTGAAAAGTCACTTGCTTAGGAAGAAGGGAAGAAGTGCTTGGCATTTGTGATAAAGACCATAAATGGTTTGGGAACTAAGAGACAGGGAATAGCAGAACTCTTTGTGTTCAGTGAGATGTTTAAAGCATCTCTTAACATAAATAAGAGACAGTTGTTTAAACTTTGGTATGACATTTTTCAAATTAAAAATATATAGATTGTATGAACCAAAAGACACTTGCTATAATATTATGGTGACCTCTTGTGGTTCAAAACCAAAATGACCCTTTGATAAATTAATTCTGCCACCCTAAGAAGAAACTATTTCGGTACTTCAATCTCTTTTAATGTTCACCCGATGTGGTAGCAGGGGGACTCATCTCATATATCCCTGTAATGTTTGAATTTTTGTAAAAAAAATGCAGTGCTCTGGTGAACAGAAAAGAAAATAAGGACAATAACACATAGAGAAAGATTTTCATCTTTCTTAGGTAATTGCATTTCACTGCAATCGGAATATAAAATATATAAAATTTGAATTAAAGTACTAAATGCCCTTAAGCATTGGGAATAAACAGACATTTCATGATTTCAAAATTTTTACCTTTGCTTTGTAGTTATACCTATACAAATATTTTATATAAATATTCATGCATGACGATTGATTGTTCTACTTTTCTAATCAGATTTAAAAATTCTTGCCATAGAACAATTTTTAATAAGAAATTAAATAGTGTCGATGAAAAACAATGAGATATTATGAAAAAAAGATATGTACTAAATCAGGTCCAGCCTTAATTAATATATAAAAGCAAACAAAGTACAAAAGGTGAACCACTGGGGCAAATACTAACAGGACAGATGTAACAGCCTGCTAACAAGTGAAGTTGCTTTAGTTTTTTCTTTAGGAAGAAGAAAATATTGAAATACTCTTAAAACTTCAAATTATCCAAAATCAACAAAGTATGAGTGGTCCCACTTATAACCTCAAACATAAGGGATCCTTCTGGCTGAAATATTCCAGAAAGTCAGTGGTTCTGGTGACGGTTCCTAAGTTCTTCTCCGTTTCTCAAGAAGCAAATTAAATCAGGAGTTGCTCTGGCTGGGTGGCATGTTATCTGCTGTGCATCAGCATCAAGGGCACAATCTTGGTTTGCCTACGGTGTTCTGGAAGTGATAGTCACATGCTTTCTGGTCTGACTCACTGTACTCTGTGTATACTGTACACTGTTCTCAAGCTGAGATTCTTGAAGAACATATGCAAGAGTTAAGTTCGTGTGGCTTTAAAATTCAGTTTTTCCAGAGTAATGTTTTTCTGGAACAGATATGGAAGGTTTGTTTTGTTTTGATGTGTTCTAGTTATAAAAACTTCAGTAGTGGGGGAAAGTTAAGGAAAGGTAACCAAATACCCATCTACAAAAGCATTATCTCCTGCTGAGACACCTGCTCTTAGAAATCTGCCACCTGTCACTCACGTCAGATTCCAGAGAAGAGTGTGGGGCCATTGCAACACTGGTTGCACTAACCACAATCTGTAGGGACTTACTTTGAACATGCATTAAGAACTGCAATCTTCTCAAAGTTCATCCATGTGGTTGCAAATTGCAGGATTTCCTTCTATATGATGACTGAATAATACTTCATTATATATAAATAAATAAAATTCTCTCCCTCTATCTCTCTCTCTCTACACACACACACACACACACACACACACACACACACACACACACACACGTTGTTGTGCAATTGCTTTATCCATTCCTCTGTTGACGGACACTTAGGTTGATTCTATGTCTTGGCTATTATGAATAATGCTGCAATGAACATGGAAATGCAAATATCTCTTTAAGATACTGATTTGATTTCCTTTAGATATGTATCCAGAAGTGGGATTAGGAAGGCAAATACTTTATTATCTCACTTATATGGAGAAAAAGTCAAACTCAGAAAAACAGAGTAGAATTAGAATGCTGACGGCCAAGGGCTAGGGAAAGGTGGAAGTGGGGAGATGTCGGTGAAAGGGTACAAACGTTCAATTATAAAATGATTAGCCGGGCACAGTGAATTACGCCTGTAACCCCAGCACTTTGGGAGGTGGAGGCAAGAGAATTGCCTGAGCCCAGGAGTTTGAGACCAGTTTGGGCAACTTAGGAAGACCTTGTCTCTACAATAAATCAAAAAATAAGCCAGGTATGGTTGTGCGGGACTGTGGTTCCAGCTACTTGACAGACTGAGGCAGAAGGATTACCTGAGCCCAACAGGTCAAGGCTGCAGTAGCCATGAGTATGTCACTGCATTCCAGCCTGGGAGACATAGGGAAACACTGACTCAAAAAAAAAATTATTAACTTCGGGGAATCTAATGTATAGCATGGTGACTATACAGAATACTTAACAATACTGTAGGGCATACTTGACATTTGTTAAGAGAATAGATCTTAAATGTTCTCCGCACACACACAAAAGATAACTGGGTGGTGATGGATAAGCTCATTAGCTGGTTTGTGGTAATCATTTCACAATGTATACATTTATCAAAAATTCACATTCTACATGGTAAATATACTCAAATTTTATTTGTCAATTGTACCTTAATAAAGCTCGGGGGGGTGGAAACTGATGTTAAACCAGAGCTCTCCAAGAAAAAGCTGATTTCAGGTCTGGGCAAAAAACACTGTGCAAAAAGAGCTTGGAAAGGAACATCCTGTCATTACAGAAAGCAAGGAGTCTACCAAAGACTACCAGAAGCATATCAAAAGAACATGTTAACTATGTTTAAACACACAAGTTAATGATATTTTTATTTTTTAAAACCTTTATTGGCCCCTTTTGGAAGATACCAGGGAACCAATTCATTGTCTGAAAATTGGAAGTTAATGGAACAAGTTAAGCCTTTATCCTGCCTTTTCTATGCAAAACTTACACTAATGTAACCAATGGCTGATGCTGAGAAGTTTCTTTTTGTAGAAGTATTTCAGCTAACTAATAAAGAAGTGATAAACTAAGACATAATCATTTTGTTACTCCTAACGAAATAGTAGATCCAGTGGGCGATCATAAATGGCTGCTTTGTTTAAAAAAGAAAAGAGAACCAAATGTTACACGCATCCTGATGGAAGTACCCAGTACTGCTGTGAGTGTTCTTACAAAATAATCTAATGTAAGCATGATCTAGCCTCCACATCTAACTAACAATTTACAAGAATTATAAGGGACAAAGTAACAAGTTAAATGACACCTCAGGATGCCATCAGCAAGTTCCAAACTGTGGAGAATTCTGTAGGATATACGACCCAGTTTCTTAAAAAGCAGGGCTTTGGGGAGGGAAGGCATACCTATAAGTTAATTAAGAGACATACAAACCGATTGTAGTGTCTTCTATTCAAATAAGCCAACTGTAAACAAAAATAAATAAAAATTATGGACAATTGAGAAAATTTGAACATTGAAGGGTTTTGATGATATTAAGGAATAACTTCAATTATTATTTTAATCCAATTGTGATTATATTATAAAAGGGCCTTTATCTCTTAGATATTGGCCAGGAGTAGATAATTATTGCAGGGTGTAAAGAATACATGTGGGTTACTTATAGTAGTGTTTCTTTTTGTGTATGTTTGAAATTTTCCATAATAAAAAGTTTAAAAGTATTAAAAGAAAAGCACTGATAGCTCTGGGAAAAGGCTTTGGCTTTGTCTTTGACTTTGTCATTAAGAATGGCATCCTGGTCTTCTTGGGGAGACCTGGGAAAAAAATTAAAATTAAAATTAAAAGAATGTCATCCTAGGTCTGCTCCAAAGTGCATCCTGCCTCTAAAGACACTTCCAGAAGATGTTTGAGGGTAATGTGGCCATCCACCTTGACAGCCACCTCAGAGTTTAGCAAGGCCCTGACCTGATTTAGCTGTATCAAAGACATCCACTGTGCACAGGAAGCAGCCTTCATCTCCTTTGCTTTCTCACTGTGCTTCAAAGAACCTACTACATCTAAAAAGAAACTTTTTGTGCTCAGAATAACAGGCACTGTACCTCTCCATGGAATATCTCTGTTCCTCGGATATGTTGATCCTCTAATGCTGTGGAAATAATGACTCTTGGGAGCTCTGAAAATTGGCAGAAAGCCACAATAAACCCTACATATCCTACACAGATATACACTCATCCACAATTATATATTATGCTACAAAACCACAAAATAACCTCACTAATCATATACACTTCCAGAGAGACATGGAATTGATGATTCTGTAAAAGCAGTTTTAAGTCTTTTTTTTCTTTGAGTCGGAGTCTCACTCTGAGTGCAGGCTGGAGTGCAGTGGCATGCGGGACTCAGACCATCCTTCCACCTCAGTCTTCCAAGTAACTGGAACCATAGGCATGCACCACCAAGCCTGGCTGATTTTTAATTTATTGTGGAGAAGAGGCTTCGTCATGTTTCCCAGGCTGGTCTTGAACCCCTGAGTTCAGTCAGTCCTCTCGCCTCCACCTCCCTAAGTGCTGGGATTACAGGTGTGAGTCACCATGCCCAGCTTAAGTCATTTTTAAAAAGTCTGATGGTACTTAATTCACAAAATGTGTATTGAATCTCTGCCCCGTACAAGGTATACTACTAAGCTCTTGAAAGATAGAAAAATGACTTTAGGGAACTCAATCTAATGCTAAGTGGTTGGGATGACAGTGTTTTGAAGTACACTAGTCCTTCCCAATCTGTAGACGATACCTAGACACCCAGTGGATTCCTGAAACTGTGGATGGTACCAAACCCTACATATGCGATGTTTTTTCCTGTATGTACATGCATACATACATACCTATGATAACGCTTATAAATTAGGCACAGTACTCTTGCATTTGGGGGCATTATTAAATAAAATAAGGCTTACTTGAACAGAAGGACTGTGCTACCTGATAACTGAGCTGGTAACTGAGATTGTTATGAAGTGACTAACAGGCAGGGAGCTTTTACAGTGCGAAGAAATTGGTCAAAGGGAGGATTTGTGTCCAAGGCAGGATGTGGGGGACAGTGAGAGATTTCATCATGCTTCTCAGAATGGCATGTAATTGAAAACTTATGAATTGTTTATTTCTGGAATTTTTCGTTTAATATTTTCAGACTGTGGTTGATCATGGATAACTAAAACTGCAAAAATAGTACAGTACTTTCTCTTATTAAGTACTTAACAGGCATGCTCACATTACATCAACCTATGAGATGAGTGTTATTACTCCAATTTTATACATGAAAACACTGGCTTTCAGAGAGAGGAAGTAACTCAAACCCATGCCTGTCCACTCCAAAGCCCACTCTCTTGAACGTCATCGATAGCTTAAACTCTAACGTGACGGTTTTTATTCTGTTTTCACCATAAGGACCCGTTTATAAAGAAGCTGTGGGTCTTGTTACTGTATTGGGTTCCCTCTCATCTCATAAGCTGCATCCTATTTTTGACACATACCTTTAACAGGAATGAACCATTTTGTTTCTGCCAGACTGGAAGGATGATGTGAAGGGAAGGAGATACATTTTACCTGCCTCACTCATCAGTTTCATGATAGCAGAGAATGTGGGTGTCTATCATTTTACAGAAACACTGGAATTTGCCTCTACATATAAATGTAAAATATGACAAACTGGAAAGTTGTTTTGCACACACACAATAAAATTCCATTGTTTTTTGAGCATGTTGACCTGCGGGATCAGTTCTAGGCAAGACTGTGAAGATCTTATGGTGTGCATGTTAAAAAGGTGGCTCTCCAAAAAATTTTTTTAAAAAGAGTGTGCATGTTTATTATACATTTCACTGATACATAGGATGTGTATCACCTAATTTATAAATAACAATACAAAAATACTCTTTCTTGTAAATTTCATATAGTCAACTGATTTTCACAGAATGCTTTTATTGATTTTTTTTGTTCAGTTCTTCTATCTATAGTCAACCTATACTTGCAATTGACAAATATGTGAACTTCCAACATGAATGTTAGCTGACATTTTAATTTACATCAGTGAATAGTACAAAAGTGAAACAATAAGGACATATGTTAGAACCTCACTTGTTCTTGATAATATGGGGGACTTCTTTGCTGAATCAGATGATAGTTTGTAAATACCAAGAGGATATTTCTTTAAAGTTTTTACAATTCACAATGTAATGGCTATAGACATTATACACTTTTAAGTTTAATTTGCTTCATTAACATTTTCTCCATCACTTTCTTAAGACTGAACAATCAATCAAACAATCAATCAAGCTTTAGTTTGAAGCATTTGCCTGTTTTCATGGTGTAAATACTCCAATCATTGTCGGCTGTAAGCTGCTATCATAATGTCACTAAATCCGGAGTTTAGAAGGGGTACATTATAGCACATCATTATATGGAATATGTACCTTATAGACACAATAGACAAAATAACCTCACTGCATAAATAATAGTAAAACATAGTAAAAGAATTTTTAAAAATAATAGGCTTGTTTTTATAATTTATTAATTGTAAGCTGGTATTAGTTTGAACAAAGAAAATTGCTGATATGCAACCATCATTAGGCCTACAAAAGTGATGAATAAGTTTATATTATTCAGCATAAAACATACTTAGGGTGTTTAACGATGGTGGGCTTGCAGGGGAAAGAGTAGAGAATTATAATGTAATAATAAGAGCCTCTACTATTTATTGAATACTTTCAAAGTTTGGGCACAAAGCTAAGTTTGATTCTCTGTGATTTTCAACTATTATAACAGAATTTACAGTGATTCAATTTTTTTTTTTTTTTTTGAGTAGGAGTCTCACTCTGTCGCCCAGGTTGGAATACAGTGGCACACTCATGGCCACCACCCCATCCTCAACCTGCAGGATTCAGGTGATCCTTCCACCTCAGTCTTCCAAGTAGCTGGAACCACAGACACATGCCATCACGCTTGGCTAATTTTTTTTTTTTTGTAGAGACAATTTCTCACTAAGTTGCCCAGGCAGGTCTTGAACTCCCGGGCTCAGGCAATCCTCTCACCTCCGCCTCCCCAAATGCTGGGATTACAGACATTTGCCACTGCACCTGGCTTACAGTGATTTAATTTTATCTAGCTTCTCCCAAACAGTCTGGAAATACCAAAACAGAGACCGGAGAATTTCTGGCACTTTAACTCCAATTAAGGATTTGACACAATATACATGAAACATTATATATGCAAATAGTATTCAGAATATTTGATACAGTTTGAGCTAAGTGCAGTCTATAGGAGAGCAAACACTCATTTTTGAACCATGAGAGCCAGCGATTATGTCTCAGCTTCATTAAATACTAACTGTATTGCCAGCTGTGCATTTTGAGTTGCTTCATAGTTTCTGAGGGCTGGTGCCTTATCTGTGATTTGAATAATACTGTCTGTTCAGATCCACATCCATCTCAGAGTAATCATGAGATTCAAATAGGAAAAAGAAAATGAAGAGTGCCTCATAAACAGTCAAATTTTGCATAAGTGGTGGCTTATTATTCTAGTATCCTAGCATTGTGTGTTTGCTTCCAGGATTGTTTTCTGAATTATGCTCCTAGACTGAATAGGAATCAGCTACTAGCTTTTGGCAATGTTAGGATATTTCTCTTTTTAAAATATTTTTCTTATTTATTTATTTTTTTTAGAGACAAGGTTTCACTCTGTCACCCAGGCTGGATTGCAGTGGAGTGATCATAGCTCACTGCAGCGTCGAATTCCTAGGTTCAAGCAATCCTCCTGCCTCAGCCTCCCGGGTAGCTGACATTACAGGCATGAACCACCACACTAATTTTTTAAACTTTTTGTAGACAGGATCCTACTATGTTGCCCAGGCTGGTCTGAAACTCCTGACCTCAAGAGATCCTGGCCTCCCAGAACGCTGGAATTACAGGCATGTGCCACCTTACCCAGCCTTAATTTTAGGATGTTTCTAATGATTTGTTTTACAAACACGGTGTAGCTTCTCATGTTTCTTCAAACTGTCTGATCACATTTGATTTATTTATATAAGTACCATTTTTGTTGTTGTTTTTTTAAAAAAGACCCTCTCTTTGCTCATATTGGTAGTCCTCAAGGAATTTAGGACAAGTGTAACTTATAATTGAAAGCTCAGGCCGGGGCATAAATGTATACAAAACATTCAGGTGTTGGAAGCCTCCCTGTAGCAAAGCCGGGAAGGGGCCATTCTAAGGAAAATTTAGAGTTGAGCCTGGATCCTCCCCTGACTCTCATATCTCTTTTTCCCAATGGTGATTTGCTCCTTGGGTTTAGTTGGGACATCTGGCTGATTCACTGTTGTAAAAACAAGGCTGAGCATGCTGTGTTGAAAGCCCCTAAAACTGGAGCAAACTAGTCACAAAAACCCTGCCTATCAGCTGATCAACTGCTTGTGGCACCTGATAACTGCTCAGACTTTTCCCTGTAAGCCTACTGCAAGTCTTCAGTGGCTGGCCAGGACTACAGAGCTGTTTCAGCCTAAATTGTCTGTGATCTCTTCCCCCATGCTTGAGGGTGCGGAGCTGTACTTCAACGTGGACCATGGCTACCTGGAGGGCCTGGCACGGGGATGCAAAGCCAGCCTCCTGACCCAGCAGGACTACATCAACCTGGTACAGTGTGAAACCCTAGAAGGTGAGTGTAGCTCTTCCCGACTCTTAAAAAGAAAACAAAGAAGATGATGTGACTCTCCAGAGACATGGCTGGAGAGTCTTGAGCAAATTCTTATTCCTGCGATCCAGATTTCAGGTGTCCATGAATATGAGTAAGGAAAAAAATTACATCTCTATTTTTAATATTCTTTAAATGAAATGTAACATTTTCTTTTATTGTGATCATAGGCAACAAGTCATGGTGATTAGGATAAGTAATAGCTGTGACTTTGTCTCCAACAGAAATTCAATATTTTCATATCCCTTTAAAGTTCTTGCTGGTGGCCGGGCTCCGTGGCTCAGCCTGTAATCCTGCGCTTTGGGAGGTTGAGGTGAGTGGATTGCCTGAGCCTGCGGGTTTGAGAACCGCCTGGGCAACTTGGCGAGACCTCATCTCTACAATAAATCAAAAATTAGCACGCACCTGTAGTTCCAGCTCCTTGGAAGGCTGAGGCGGAAGGATCGCTGGAGCCCAGCAGGTCAAGACTGCGGTGGCCATGAGCGTGCCCCTGCACTCCAGCCTGGGAGACGGAGTGAGACTCTAACTCAAAAAATAAAAATTTTTTTAAAAAGTTCTTGCAGGTGCCTTGAAATATCATTTACGTTTTCTCTGTTTCAGAGTTAGAGTAGATATTACACTCAACCATTTATCCTGATTTAAAATGTATTCACAGAGAAGCACGATGTTTCTTATACATCGTAAAGACTTTTTAAATTATATTTTAAAATATTTGCTATCCATTCCACATATTTATAAACATTATTGGAGAAGCATTTCACCAAGCTGCCCGGGGATCTATGGAGAAGAAAAAATATTATGTTAAAAACCTTGGTCTATTTTATTCTATCCCATTTCTCAGTATCTACTGATTTGAAAGTTTGTTTGAGGTTTGCTTTTAACTGAAGTGAAGGGAAAAGAAATCAAGAAAGATGACTGATGGGGCCAGCCCTGGATTCAAAGCTCTGGTTTTGACCTCTGCTATGCCTGGGTAAGGCGACTGGGGCCCCAAGCCTCTGAAGCCTCAGTGTCCTCGCAGTAAAAGGTGGTGGTGCTGTCTGATTTGCCAAGTTGCAGGGAGAAATAAATGAGATAAACACTCAGAAAGCAAAACTTACCTTTAAATGGCAATCTTGTTCAAAACGTTGTCAAAGATTCCACATCTGAAATAGTATTTTTATGATTAAAAACAGCTACACTATCTCATTTTGAAACATACATATAAAGTCAATACATGTCAATTACAAGGTGCTTTAGAACTTCCAGATTATTCTGGGAAAAGCAAGAAAGCAGTAAGAATGAAGACTTCTAGGAAGGGCATTAGAAGGCAAACACAAATGAAAAAACTTTTTGAAGGTGACCCGGCAGGCTCCTCAAGCAAGGCTAAAGGGTTCTGGCAAGGCTAAAGGGTTCTGACACTGCCTGTTTATGGTTCTGACCAGTTCAAGCCAGAGTTAAGGCAGAACTGCCTAAGCTGAGACAGACTCTCTCCTTCCATTAGCACTGGAAACAGCTAGAATCTTTCAGATGATAACTAATTCTGTTGGCAACATAAAATTACAATATAATCCCAAATCCTAAATCACTTTAGCATATTAAATCAGGAGTTTGGTGACTGGAGAATGGTAATCATGCATAGAAAATCTGCACAAGTTGAAGCAGAGCAAATCAAAGAACACAGGACAGACTAAGTACTTCTGAGAGACACACATTTGAATGAATTCTATTTAGTTTTCAGCCAAGCTTTTCAGTGAACCAAGTAATGCAAACTTAAAAGCAAGCAATACATAAAATACTTTCATGGTACAAAAAAAGGTGGTTTAGCCTGCTCGTGAGAATTCAGAGAGAAATCAAAGGAAACCATACCTAAAACTATATAAAGGATTCTAGAATATAGAAGGGTTAAAAACAAGAAGATAAAAAGCAGGCATTTTAAAGTTGCTCCCAATATTTTCTACCAAGGGCTGTTTTGATCAAAAGATTCTATTGAGGCAGGGGGAGAGACAGGAAAATGAAGGAAAGAGGTTAATAGAGCTAGTCTCAAAATAGGCTCATAGCTGAATTTGTTATCTTCATTTTGAGTTTGGGAGAAAAGGTAAGGTTTCAGACCTTCTTGAAGACCTTAAAAATGAAGTTTTTGAGAAAAATACATATAAGCATATGCATATAGAACTTTCCACACAATGTCAGAGAATCATGGGCCACCCAATGCCCCCACTCCCCCGCCTGGTTAAGAACCCCTGTTCTGTGCACCACTGCTTTATTGTCATTGTGCTTCATGTTTTTTTTTTCCTTTCTGTCTTCCCTATAATATATGTTTTTCAACTATGTTTCACAGCTATGTTTGAATCTGTGTGCCAATCTACTGTTTGGAAACTTCCAGAAATATCATGTATAAGTCATCAAACAATGTTGGGTTATCATGGCTTCTGAGAAATTAAATCTAGACATGTCCTCAGTTAACAGTTGGGTCACTGAGGCTTAGGATGACTGTGACCAACCTAACAGGATCTCAGTAATAGAAGATAGAGCTATCGGTGTTACTTTTTCCACAAAAACATGCCACTGCCTCCCGATGGCAGCTCCATTTTGGTGTAGAAAATAGTAAGAGTGGCTCTACCTGATTATTTTATAGGATGTTGAGAAATAAATAACGTGTGAAGAGCAATGCAGCTGTTGCATCCTGTTAAGGATTCTTAGCTTCTGTTAAAATTCTGTTTACCTTCGAGCAAAAACATGCACTGTACAAATTATAGATAAAGAACAGCAGATTAAACTGTCACTACAGTGCTACATGTTAGGGCAGTCACTTTCTGGGAAAGGAAAGCTAGCTTGACAAAAATTAAATTTGTTTTCAGTCTTTTAAAGTTCTCTGGTCTTTCAAAGAAAAGTGTTCTGATATCCATAATTTTTTAAAGAACAATTTACAAAGAACATATAGGCTTAGAGTAAATCTAGAAGAGAGAAAATAAGATTGTACAGAAAAGCTTTAAGAAGTATATTCAGAATTGTGCTTGTGTGCATAATTGGGTGAGTCTGGTATAAACACTCATGTGTTCCAAGGTCGCCCTTGACTGTGACTTCATCCCAGCACTGGGACTCATTGTGACTCAGTCTTTCTTAGGTACAAAAGAAGGAAGTTCGTTCCCATTGCCATTGTCACTGGTATTGTGGGGCCACTGACTTGCCGAAATGAAATGTCCAAGTTCCTGGTGTCTCGAACAAAGAACTGAATGAATCACCCCAATTATAAAAGCAAAAATGATTTATTAAACAATAATAAGCACGCTCCAAAGAGCAAGGAGTGAGCCCAAGAGGGAAAGTGAGTCCCTACTTCCAAAACTTGTCACCTTTTATTTCTATAGGGAGGAGGAGTGATTTGGCTTCTTTATTTTATTTTCTTTTTTTTTTTAGTTGGAGTCTCACTATGTTACCCAGGCTGAAGTGCAGTGGCATGCTCACAGTCACTACAGTCTTGACCTGCTGGGCTCAGGCGATCCTTCTGCCTCAGTCTTCCAAGTAACTGGAACTACATGTATGCACCACCATGCCTGGCTAATTTTTCTTGATATATTGCAGAGACAAGGTCTTGTCCAGGCTGGTCTCCATCCCCTGGGCTCAGGCAATCCTCTCGCCTCTACTTCTCAAAGTGCTGGGATTATAGGCATGAGCCACCATGCCCAGCCAATTTTGCTTTTTTGTTAATGATTGGCAATTATGCTTGGCATTTTTTGTTCTTGCATAACTGTAACTACTTATGCACTTACTGATATTCCGCTAAGATTAGCCCGCTGGGGGCGGGGGGGGGGCGGGATCACATGCAAAATTTATTATAATGATGGTATAATGAACTCGTGGTCATTGAAAGGACATAACTTTATATTTTTGAGCATGCGCCATTTTGGGGAATCCCCTAACATGCTCTAGTGCCCTCTCCAGGATGCGCTGATCACAAGTCTGACCACAAGTTCTGCCTTTTGGGGAAGGTACAGGGTGGCAACCAACCAAGGTGGCATCTAAGTCTCATTGTCTACCTGTCTTTTTTTTTTCTTTCAGCCCAAGATTCTAGTTCAGTCTCCTGTCTCACCACCCTAGGTTTCTATCTCATTATTGCTTTGAGGCTGTGTCGATAAAAAAAACTTTAATGAAAGCCAGGCGCTGTGGCTCATGCCTGTAATACCAGCACTTTGGGAGGCGGAGGCGAGAGGATGGCCTGAGCCCAAGGGTTTGAGACCAGCCTGGTCAACATGGCGAGACCTCGTCTCTACAAGAAATCAAAAATTAGCCGGGAGTGGTGGCACACCTGTAGTTCCAGCTACTTGGAAGGCTGAGGTGGAAGGATCACCTGAGTCCAGCAGGTCAAGACTGTGGTGGCTGTGAGTGTGTCACCGCACTCTAGCCTGGATGACAGAGTGAGACTCTGACTCAAAAAAACAAAAAACAAAACAAAACTTTAATGTCTTTAAAAGTGATTTTGAATCAGAATAATAACCTTAAAACAGCATAAGATAGCTTTAAAAAAATTAACACTACTGTATGTATCAGATTTTTTTTCATACAGATAAGACTTCTGAAAATATTTCTCTTCAAAAAAGACTAGATGGTGTCAAGTACCAACAAACACCAACTAACCCTAACCCTAACCCTAACTCTAACCCTAACCCTAATCCTAACCCTAACCATTGAAATTAATATTTCAAGTTGAGTCATAAATAGTCTTTGTAAAACATGATGACAGTGTCCACTGTCTCTCGGTATATGGGATAGCACTCTTGATTGAGCCTTTACTTTGTCCTCCTCACAACAATTTTTGTGGAAAGGAATGACGGAAGCTGATTCTTTCTCACTGACACTTATATCTTTCTCAAGAAACTTGAGCTTTAGTCCTTCTCCAAATGTGCCTTCAGGGAGGAATTAACTCAACACCATATACTTAGCACTTTCTAACTAAGATCAAGGAAGTAAAGAGTAAGATAGAGTCCCTGCCCTAAAAGAGCTTCCACTCTGGAGAATAAAAATATTAGAAAAGTAGCCAGTCCCGTTGGTTTTAAGCACAGCATTCTGGGTGGCAGGAAGATTGCTTAAGCCCACGAGTTTGTTTAAGTCCTCGAGTTTGTGACTGCAGTGATCTATGATAGTGCCATTGCTCTCCAACCTGGGTGACAGAGCAAGGCCTGCCTCTCAAAAACAGACAAAAAACTAACCAACAAACACCAAAAACAGACAAACAAGAAAAGAAAAATAAGAGACTCTTAAGGATGGCAATTTGACTGTACCTACCAAAATTCCAAATGCATGTTCACTTGGTCCAGGAATTCTAAGTCCTACAGACAGACTTGCACACATTTGAAACCATGTCTGTAGCAAGCTCTTTATGTGCCATAGTTTGGAATAGGCAAAGATGGAAACAAATGTTCCTCTGCAGGGAACTGGTTAAGTAAATTATGACCCATTTGCCCAATGGAATATTCTATAGCTATAAAAAAAGAAAAAAGCAAGAGGAAGCACTTTAAGAGAAGGGCTATGAAAAGATCATCAAGATGGCAGAAAAGCAAGTCAGAAAATCAATGGGAAGAACCATGTGTGACTTGATACTCTTTAATCAAAAGGGAAGATAAATTCGAAAAATTTAATTTCTATATTATTGCCTAGATACAGAAAAACTGTGAAAGAATCCAAAAGAAACTACAAAGAATAGTTATCTGGGGCTGAGAATGAGTGGCAGGGGGTGGCAGTTTTGTGAGTGACAAGCATAGGGGCCTTTCACCATTTCCTTGTATGTATAACTTACTTGTTTTAAATTTGAAAGTCACATATAAGAAGAAGACTTATTTCACAAGGCTTTCTCTGTACTGCCTTACATATTACTTGTACCTATAATTATAACACTTACTTTTTCTGGCTTGTGTTGAAAATGCATATCCAATATTGTCACTTTCCTAGTTAAAAGCACATCATGGCTTTCATGAGGCAAGATAAATGTCACTCATTTTAAAAGGCTCAGAACTCGTTTCTTCTCTAAAACCACTCTTTCAAATTCCATTCCTTATCTGGCTTCTATTTAAAGTCTCCATTCCCACCTCCATTATAAGCATGGTGGCTCATGGTTATAATCCCAGCCCTTTGGGAGGTGGAGGTGAAAGGATTGCCTGATTTCAGGGGTTTGAGACCAGTCTGAGCAACATGGGGAAAACTCGTCTCTACCATAAATCAAAAAATTAGTGTGGCATGGTGGCATACACCTGTGGCTCCAGTTACTTGGAAGGCTGAGGTAGAAGGATCACTTGAGCCCAGCAGGTTGAGTCTGTGGTGACCATTAGCATGCCATTGCACTTCACCCTCGGCAACTGAGTGAGATTCCGACTCAAAAAATAAATTGCTTCCTCTGTAAACCCTTTCCTACTGGTGGGGTAGAACCGACAAACCTCAATATTATGTTCTGTGGAAACTTGTAATGGACCTAATCCTGTATAGCATCTGTGACATTTGCATAGATGTGTCTCTCTAGGGCAGAATATTTGTCTCACTTGTCTTTCTAGCTCCAGAGACTACCATCATTAAGGGTTTAACTGATAAATGAATAAATGGATCTATCTCCTGTATTGTAAGCTTCTTAAGGGCAGAAACTACACCTTAAACTTTTCTCTCTCCGATCTCCCCAAGTCTATGACTATGCATTGCACATAATAAAAGGCTGAAAATGCACATTGGAAATGTCTGCATGTTTGGGTTCAAGTTCTGCTCTTCTACTTCCTGGCTCTGGGATGTTGAGGAAGCTGCTTATTTCTTTAGCATGGTGCTTTCTTTTCTGACACGTAGATGCTATCTCTCTGGCCTACTTTCTAGTTCAGCAGGAAGAACAAAAATATCTTCAGATGTTTTATAAACTGTATATCTTGAGTATTCTTGGGATATGCCCCTGAACTGCAGTGTATACACAACAAGAATTCATTTTTCCTCTTCTGCTAGACTTTGGAATTTCTGAAATGTTTTTCCTGTTTCATGGTCTTAGTTAATGGCATTTGGTATATGACTGTTTAGCTGATTCTATTTTCCTTCAAAGAGCACCTGTTTTGAAAATATTCGTTCTGATAAATAAGAATCAAAATGAGTAGTTTCAACTCTGGTAACATACTGCATAATAAAGTGCAGAGTGACCACTGGTATATTGGTCCAAGGTTAATCACAAATTAAATCTAACAACTGAGGGTCATCTAGGTGGCAAAAACCGTATTAGATACTGTGAAGAATAGTAAAAGAATAAGACACTATTCACAACCTGAACATTATCTAGTTGAGAGAAGTCATAAGTAAGTAAAAAGAAATAAAAATATAATAATAGTTCAAACCTATAGATAGCAGATACACTTGAAAGTGAACCAAATCTTGAATAATAGGTTGAGAAAAGGTCAATGAGGTGGGGTTTGGGGAGGAGAAGAGTTGAGATGTCCAGACATTCTAGGCAATCAGAGAAAACCAATGACTTATAGAAGGGTAACTATAAAGGCATATGAGTGAGGAGTTAGCCAGTCTAGCTGTAATACTAGAATACCTGGAGATAAGACTCCAGGCTTGCCAGCATGGAAAACAGGAAGAACTTACTTCTCTGAGCCTCAGTTTCTTCATCTATGAAATGAGGACTATTGTTAAAATTAAAAGATTATATATATTAGAACCATTCTGTCAGTGGTAAAACACTTTATCAATCTTATGAAAGTTGTTTTCAATTTACCTAAACCTTTTCAGTGACTCCAAGCTACTGGTAGGATCATGACAATACCTAGGAAAGATGAAACTTTCCTAGGCATGGAGCACTTGAGGAGAAATTTGCCTGGGAAAGTCAAAGATTGCTGTGGTAATCGAAGTTCAGATGGTCTTTCTAAAGAGGGGAGTACAGAGAAGAAATGCAGGGGATTTGGGTTACAAGACTGACTATAGTCTTGTAAGAGACCCACAGTATGAAACACTTGAGATATTTAATTTCAGGATCTTCCTGGCAGCTGAAAGGTTTGAAATTTGTTGAGCTTAAAAGAAGCATATGTCACAAATGTCATAGTTTTGAACGAAATACCATTTGTGTCACTTCTGTCGACAAATATTCCTTGGTGCTGAGAATGCAAACTGTCAATAATGCACCAAACAGGATTTTGAAATTTCAATACCATAAAAAGAAGAGTGAATTAGTAAAACTGGAGAAAGATGTGTCTGATTATATAGATGCTGATATATTTATTAAAAGTTGGAGTAATTATAAGATCTGATGGCAGATTGTTGGCTGGGAAAATTCTGGTTTAGAGAATAAAAGCTAAAGCCCTTAGCCAACTGAATCGATGTATTTTAGAGGTACGTGGTTATAAGTGAAGAGAAAAAGATAATATTTTATAGTGGCTTCTCTATACTGGCTCTGCACCTATCTGCATCATCTTGTTTCATCCCCACAACAACCTGAAAGCACAGGCTCTCTCCATTTTGTAGATGAGGAAATTGAGTTCAGAAAAGTCAAGTTACTGCCCTAAGTTTAGCCCCAGCAGTGTGGGGAAAGGAAGGGGAACTGTGTTCATAGCACCCTGGACGGCATCCAAAGGCTCTTCCTTGGCATAACCTACCTAGAATTTGAAAAAATTTGATATTCATTTTTAGAGAGGCCAAACAGGAAGGTGCAAAGAAAAGAATTTTCTAACAATGATCTGCTAACAAATTAATAAAGAGAAGATAACCATGAAGTCTCAGTTCTCTCTTCTGACTCATTCACTAGCCAAATGATCTCAGATAATTCCCCTCACCCAGCATCCTGCAGCCCAAAGAAGACACCTTTTAATTTTTGAGTTGGGTCTTACTCTGTTGCTAAGGGTATATATAGTGCAGTGGCATGCTCACAGTCACCCCAGCATTGACCTGCTGGGCTCCAGTGATCCTTCTGCCTCAGCCTTCCAAGTAGCCAGAACTACAGGCGCATGTTTCCACCCCCAACTAATTTTTTATTTATTGTAGAGACAAGGTCTCACCAAGTTGTCTGGGCTGGTCTCAAACACATGGGCTCAGGCAATCCATTCACCTCAGCCTCCCAAAGTGCTGGAATTACAGGCTGAGCCACTGAGCCGTGGCCTAAATTTTTTTTTTTTTTTTTTTTTTTGTAGAAACGAGTTCTTGCTATGTTGCTTAGACTGGGCTCAGACAGATTCGGTTCAAGTAGTCCTCCCACCTCGGCTTCCCAAAGTGCTAGAATTATAGGCATGAACTACTGCATCCAATCAGAACACATATTTTTACATTATGACTGTGTATACACATGCGAACACACATTTACACTGCTCTGTGATATACTCTAATAGTTGTTAAAATAGTATAATACATTTATTTTATTCTGTTGCTGTGGAGGAACCTATACAATTGATTTATTGGTAGTGATCCCACAGTTTGAAAAACACTCCATTTCTTCATTTTAATAAAAAAGAAAACAAAATCACTTGCCACACTACCTCTCTGGATAAAAAAAGTAGTGTAATATTCCCAAGTATGCTCTGGATGGCCCATTGTTTTTTAGTGGCTTGGGAGATTCTGTACTATAGTCACGTTAAAGAAACCACTTAAATTAACGTATTAAAGACCTTTAACTCCTACAGTACAAAAGCTTGTTTATTCCTAATGCATTTCACCATGAAGTCCTATTACTCGCATATCAACTTAGACAAGCATTTAGGGAAATCAGAAAAAAAAAATTAAGTGAACCCATTTTGAAAACTATAAAACTATGAGCACTGCTGCTATTAGTGGCAGTCTATCCTCTCAGCAAAAATTTCAGGTCTTAAGATTTTCTTAGAATCTGAAAGCAAATGTCCCTTGGAACATTTTGGTGCCAGGGAACAGGGGTCCTTCTCGTCCATCTGCTTCTTCACTGACTACAGTCTTGTAAGAATCCCACAGTATGAAACACTTGAGACATTTAATTTCAGGATCTCCCTGGCAGCTGAAAGGTTTGAAAGTTGTTGAGTTTAAAAGAAACATATGCCACAAATATCATAGTTTTGAACGAAATACCATTTGTGTCACTTCTGTTGGCAAATATTCCTTGGGGCTGAGAATGCAAACTGTCAAGTTGTATAAAAATCTGAACTGCCAAAATAAAAGCCAAACAAGGCATGGCAATAAAGTATAATTGTTTTAAGTTAATTAATTAGGTAATTGAGCAAATAAATTCAGCAGTCAGAGAAAGAACATTTCTGATAAAAATCGACTCCAGACACTGAGGAAGAATGCCTGTACACTGAACCTTAGCCTCTCACAAGCCACATTGTGCCTATTTGCAGATACACTGTCCCTCAGCCACCAGAACAATCAATTCATAGCCCACCGTGACTCCCTGTTATGCTCAGGATAAACGTGTCATACCAAACCCTCCTTGGGACAGCCCTATCTATTTCTTTGGCTTCGATTCTTACCTCTCTTTTTCTATCACTTCTTTAAAAAATGACAAATAAAATTGGTATATGTTTATTATATACAACGTGATGTTTTAAAATATGCATACATTGTGGGTTGACCAAAATTAAGACTGTTGAGGCAGAAATAATTTGGTAAAGACTTACTGGAAGCCAAATAAAGACCTACCCTGGAAGGCACCTCAACAAAGTTGGGCATGTTTCAGATTCTGCTACAATCTGGAGGAATTTTATGGGAAAATTTAGAAAAAGGAAGTAGGACTCTTCATCAAGAGTTGTCCTTTTAATTGGAGGGTACAATACAGAGGTTACAATTATTGACTTCAGATGACAACACACAGGCTAAAATGTTCTATGTATAACACAAAGTAGAACTTCGGGATTCAGAAACAAATCAGCAAAACTTCAAGATCCAGAAAAAAACTACCACATTATTTTCAGGCTAGAGTGCAGTGGCACAATCATGGCTCACTATAGCCTCAACCACTTGTGCTCTGGCAATCCTTCCAACTCAACTTCCTGAGTAGCTGGGACTACAGGCATTTATCACCATGCTAGGATAATTCTTTTTTGATTTTTTGCAGAGTCAAGGTCTCACTATGTTGGCCAGGCAGGTCTTGAACTCCTAGGCTCAAGCAGTTCTCTTGCCTCGGCCTCCCTAAGTGCTGGGACTACGGGTGTGAGCCACCGCACTTGGCCTACATACTTATTTTTTGTGGTGAGATCACAAAATCTACTCCAAGATTTTCAAAATACAGTGCATTGCTATTTATTATAGTCACCAGATTGTACAATAAATCTCTTGAACTTATTCCTTCTATCTTACCCAAATTTTGCATCCTTTGACCAACATCTCCCCAATCCCTCTCTAGCACCCTTCCCAATATGAGTTCAACATTTTTAGACTCCACATTTAAGTGAGGTCATGTGATGTTTGTCTTTTTGTGTCTGGCTTGTTTCACTTAACATTATATCCTCCAGGTTCATCTGTGTAGTCATAAATGATAGGATTTCATTCTTTTTAAGGGCAGAATAGTATTCCATGGTGTATCCATACCACATTTTCTTTGTCCATTCATCTGTTGATGTTGATGCACGCTTAGGTTGATTCTACATCTTGCCTATGGTGAATAATATTGAATCAATATTGATTTCATTTCCTTTGGATAGATGCCCAATAGTGAGATTGCTGGATCATATGATAGTCCTATTTTTAATCTCCTTCTCTCCCACTTAATGCTTCAGGAACACTGAATTACATTGAGCTTCTTGTACAGTCTATACCCATACTAATTCATGGAATGTATTTCTCTACTCTTCCTTTTTGTTGACTCTTACAAAGCACTTTAAGGCTCATCTTTGGCTTAATCTCCTTCAAGAAACTTCTTAGGCTTCTTGCTCACATCCTTGTGGATCTGGGTCTCATTTTCAATATTTCCATAAATGAAGCATCTTATTTTGATTTTTATAGGGTTTTTTTGGGTCAGAGTCTCACTCTATTGCCATTTAGAGTGCAGTGACATGCTCACAGCCACCGCAGCCTTGACCTGCTAGGCTCAGGTGATCCTTCCACCTCAGTCTTCCAAGTAGTTGGAACCGCAGGCATGCGCCACCACGTTCAGCTAATTTTTTGATTTGTTGTAGAGATGACGTCTTGCCATGTTGCTCAGGCTGGTCTTGAACTCCTGAGCTTAGGCTGTCCTCTCGCCTCTGCCTCCCAAAGTGCTGGGATTGCAGGCATGCCACCGTGCCTGGCTGGATCTTATCTCTATGACTGAATTTAGCACATTGTTTGAATCATCTGTTTGCAGCTGCCTCCTCCTTTACCAGACTGTGAGTTTCCTTGAGAATGAGAAATGTAATATATCTGGTCTATCTCTGGCCTTTCTGTAGTGTGCAGCATATAATAGATAATAAATGTCTGAATGAAAGACCCAATATGCTCCAGGATGCTCTATGGACTCCATTTGTGTGTCAAATGGTGCCAAAGACATTTTAGAGATTCAAATATTTGATCACACATGTAGGGTACTGCACGTGGAGTCACAGATGAACTGACTTTTGGGTTAACATACTTAAGACTATATAATATTTTGTACTAGGTGTTATGCTATTACCTAACTTTGAAATTCAGATGAATGAGATTAAATAATTCTGCATGAGAGAATTGAGTCTTTACAGAGCAAGTGATAATTTGATTAAATTGTTTGGCAATAAAATAAGGTTTTAAGTAACTTATAAGTCAGATAAGCCTGGCTTTGAATCACAATTTATTTATTTGAGCAAGATACTAACCTCTCTGAGCTTCAGTGTTTTTATCTGCATCCCTACCTCATAGGATTGCCATGAATATTGAATCACATAATACACGTTTAGTACAATGTCTGGTACATAATAACCACTCAGTCACTGGTAATTATTATTTTAATGTTATAACCAGACCTTGAAAGATATATTACAATGAGAAAATCTAAAAAGTGGCGGGGGGAGAAATTCTACAGAGTGGGGGTGGGGTCAGCATTAATAAAAGTATGGGTGCTAGAAAACACATGGTTTGTTCATGAGGAAGTGACAACCAGTAAAGCTGTAATTTAATTCAATCTAGTTGTCTGGCAACCAAAACCATTGATGTTTGGAGGATGCATGGCATTGCCTGGTAGAAATGATGTTGGATTTTTTTTTTTTTTTAAAGTTGGAGTTTCACTCTGTTGCCCAGACTGAAGTGCAGTGGCCGCTCCCGGCCACCCCAGCCTTGCCCTGCTGAGCTCCGGAGATCCTTCCGCCTCAACCTTCCAAGTAGCCAGAATTATAGGCACGTGCTACCACGCCCGGCTAAATTTTTTTATTTATTGTAGAGACAAGGTCTCGCTAAGTTACCCAGGCGGATCTCGAACCCGTGGACTCAGGCAATCCACTCGCCTGGGCCTCCCAAAACGCTGGGATTACAGGTTGAGCCACCGAGACCGGCCAATGATGTTGGATTTTAAGAGAAAGGAGACTCTTCACCTAGCCCAAGCTTGACCATTATTTAACTCCACCATTTAGCCCCACTGAGCCTCAATTTCCTCATCTGTGTAAGAGGACAGTGAAACTGAACAGTGATGGATGCCCATTCCTTGCCCCAATGCCAGGGTAGCTATCACTTGAATACATTTCTCTTTCCATCAAGTTGGGATGGAGCCTTGGTATCTTTCTCAAAAGTATCCCAAGCAACCATCTCCAGATTTCTAAAACTGTCTCAGGTTTACCTATTTGTCATCTAGATATTTGTTAGCTTTTTTTTTTTTAACTCTGCTAAAAATCGCCAGCTTTCTTAGGTAATTGAAACGTTTTGTGTTGTACTGGAATATCCATACTCACAATGAATTTGTCATTGGTTTAGCGATCTACATTGTGGTCTAAATCTTATAAAGAACTTATGTTATAGTCTAATGAGATGATAAGTATGCATGCCCCATTTAAGTTTTATAAACTTAATTAATGTTGAAAAAGCTATTTGTGTATGCTCAAAATTTAACCTAATTTGGGGCTTCGTTTAATTTCAGATCTGAAGATTCATCTCCAGACCACTGATTATGGTAACTTCCTGGCTAATCAAACAAATCCTCTTACTGTTTCCAAAATTGACACCGAGATGAGGAAAAAGCTATGCAGAGAATTTGACTATTTCCGGAATCATTCCTTGGAGCCCCTCAGCACATTTTTCACCTATATAACGTAAGTGATGACAGAAAGCCTTGTGAAGCCCCAGTGTGCTTGTGCAAATGACCTCTAAGTGTTTCAGTTGGGGTATTAGGACAAAGTGAAGCTTAAGACATTATTTTATTTCTTATAAGTTGAATACATTCCAATTTTAGCAACTGATAAGCTCATAAAGCCATTTGCACATCAAATATATATTTTCTTGGTTTATAATTGACTATGTAGGTGGTGGTGGCCTTCACATAAAGCAGCATTTTCAGTTTTCATTTAAAAAATAATAATAATATGCATTTTGGGAGGCGGAGGTGAGAGGATTACCTGAGCTCAGGGGTTCGAGACCCATCTGAGCAACACGGTGAGACCTCGTCTCTACAATAAATAAAAAAATCAGCCGGGCATGGTGGCACACGCTTGTGGTTCCAGCTACTTGGAAGGCTGAGGTGGAAGGATTGCCTGAGTCCAGCAGGTTGAGGCTGCGGTGGCCATGAGCGTGGCACTGCACTCCAGCCTGGGTGACAGAGTGAGACTCTGACTCAAAAAGAAAAGAAAAGAAAAGTGTTGTGCTGATGCTTAAGGTATTAATGCTGAAGGTAAATATGTGATTTACTAGATCTCTTGTGGGGGTGGGGTTGAAATATCAGCAATTGTTCTTTAGGTACTATCTCCCTCACCTGAGTCCCCTTGTAACAGCATAAGCAGCCCATGTTAAAGTTAGATATGTTTTATTTTTATCCACCACCAGTGATTCCAGTTTTGCAATGTGTTACCTTCTCATTCTAAAAAATGCTTAAACTCCCACATAATAGAAAATAGCACTTTTATTACACCAGTTAACAAATTTTATTCAGTGCACAAATGAGTCATGTGAAATAGCTTTGTGCCTCTCCAGGTCTCCTGGCTGACAGACGGAAGCAAAGGCCCACAATAGATGAGCTATGTGTTATGTTGATAAGATTTAGGTGTCAGGTACAAAGCTATGAAGGTGAGGTCCAAGCTCCAGGCTGGTGCCTGCACCCAGGCACTCAATATATTTGTGGAAAGAAGCCAGCAATGAAGGAAATGCTGGGCTGCATAAGCAAAAAATAAGTCAAAAGGGAACAAAAGAATTGGACTTCCTGTTAAACACTGTGTTCAGCACTAGAAATAGGAAATTCGAGAAATGGTATATGAATAAAAGAAACTAGGTACTGGAATGTGTGAAAGCAAGACTTTCGGAGATGACCTGGGATTTTTAGAGGCAAGTTCCAAGAAAATCAAAGAAAGGCTAAAGTAGGTGGCAGGGGAGGAAAGGGCAGTTTTAGCCTGTGTGAACGTGTTGGCAACACATAAAATAATGGCGCTGCCACAAGGAGCAGGGAACAAAAAGAATCATCTTATCTAATCAGAAAGATACTTTCACTATGCTTCTGTTCCTCCTTCTGTCTTTCCATTTCTCTATCATCCATTCTTCCATTCTACAAAGAACAGTGGCACTGTCCTTGAGTCCAGTGAACAAGAGAATAGAACTAAAAGTATCCAGATATATCTACTGAGTTGAAACAAGATAGATGAATTCTGAGCACCACACATGACATTAATTTGAGAGGAAAATACTAAACCAGTCAGCAATATTTCTCACACTGTAGTAGATATTTCTTGTAATCTAAATATTACCACCAGAAAATACTCCATGGAAGCAGAACTCAATTTCCAGCCTTTGAGCACAGAGGAAAGCTGATGTCAACTTTCTATAATTGATAGGGGACTAGACCAGAATAAAGGAAGGCCCTTCTCTTTGGAATTTCATATCACATCATGCCATTTGGGGATCAAGTTTACTTAATGAATATTTTTTAAAAAAATTTAAGGGACATGATTATAATTCCAAAAATTTCAAAAGCATAAAATAAAAATTTTGCTCTATTCAGCATGTCTCCTCCACCCAGTTCCTCTCCTGAAAATAACTACTTATCTGTATCTTATGAGTTTTTTTCTGAAAAATACTTAGACTTATGTCTACTGATATACATTTTCCTACCCACACAGTTCAGATTTATATAAATAGAATCATATTCCTTCTGTACTTTTTTCCCCATTGATCATGTCTTAGAAATATTTCTGTGAATATCATTCTTTTCATTTTTATTTACTTTAAGTTGTTTTATCTTATAGATGTGGGGTGCAATTCAGGGTTAAGTATACAAATGCTCATTATGCAGGTACCCCTACATCATTCTTTTTAAATAACTGTGTAGATTAAATATTTTTATATGTCATGATTCTATTTACCAGTCATCTATTGACAAATAACTAAATTATTTTTATTTTTTCTCACTATGAGAAATTTTGTAAGTAGCTTACTTCTATACAGGTCTTGAACTTATTTTTGAGCACGATTTTTAGCATTGAAGTGATGAGTCAAAGGAATATGCATTTTTAATTGTTTTAATATTTGTTATTCTCAACAAAGATAGCATCAATTTGCAGCCTAAAAACTGTCTATAAAAGGGCCTTCATCCGAGTCGGGCTCGGTGGCTCAGCCTGTATTCCTGTGCCTTTGGGAGGCTGAGGTGAATGGATTGCCTGAGCCCCCGGGTTTGAGACCCGCCTGGGCAACTTGGCAAGACCTCATCTCTACAATAAATCAAAAAAATTAGCCGGGCGTGGTAGCGCGCGCCTGTAGTTCCAGCTACTTGGAAGGCTGAGGCGGAAGTATCGCCAGAGCCCAGCAAGTCGAGGCTGCGGTGGCCGGGAGTAGCCACTGCACTCCAGTCTGGGCGACAGAGTGAGACTCCAACTCAAAAAAAAAAAAAAAGGGCCTGCGTCCTTATATTATTACCAGCATTGGAAAGTATCTTTTTCATTTTTGCCAGTCAAATAGGTTTTTTAAAATGGCATCTACTTGCTTTAATTTATATTCCTTTATGAGTAAAATCAATCATTTCATATATGTTTTCACTTGTATTTACTATGTAACCAAATTACCTATATACTGCTAGAGTTTTTAGCATTTTTTGATAATATGTAAGTGCTGTTTGTAAATTAGGAAAGTTAGCCCTTCATAAAATATGTTGTAAACTTACTTTTTAAATATAACATAATTTTAATATTTTTGCATTTGAATTTTTGCTGCAGAAATATTGGATATTTTTAATTGGCTATAATCATCAGTGTTTTCATTTGTTGGCTTCTGGGCATTTTATTGTACCCCTCTTAGAAAGATCTACTCTATTCCAAACTCATAAATAAATTCACTTGTCTTTTAATCAATTCATTTGTTGTTGTAAGTGTTGTTTCTTTTTTTACATTTAAAGCTTTGATCCATCTTATATTTATTTTGCTGTGGGACTAGACAGCTGGCTTGTTATTCTTCACAAATAGCTCTCCAGTTGTTCCCATACCATTTCTGTACATAAGCAAGTAGAAGTAAAGGTTGTAGGTCAAGGAAGAAGGCATTGTTGATAAACCCGAGTCATGTGGTCATTGTAGATTTCCGTGTTTGCTGTAATCTGTCCTCCTGTCAGCACTATGGGTGAGGGTTATACTCTCCATTCTATTTACAGGAAAGACACAGAGCTGACATTTCTAAGAATTCACAAATATACAGCTAGTCAGGGATGAGGATTAGATAAGATCTGGGATCTGACTCAGCCCAGGGATTCTGGAAAGCCTGTCCGGACGGGTTGACATTGTTGTTGAGCCTGGAAATTGGGCAGAATTTGGCAGTGTGGGAGGAGGCTCAGCATCTGAGGTTGAATCATGCAGTGGGGAAGGTGATCAGGTAATTTTGCATGAGAAACAGATAATTTTGTGCTGGAAGAGGTGTGCCAAATGGTAAGCGGGGAAACGGGGAAGGGAAGGGAGACTGGAGAAGCAAACTGTAGCCAGGTTATGGAAAGTGTTCAATGCAGGGGTAAGGAGGTTGGGTTTTATCACATCAGAGTGTTTTCCAAAAGTGTGCGTATGTGTTTTGTTGGGTTCTGCAGGGTCCTTCCTAAAAAATAAAAAACTTAAAGAGAAACTTAAAATGTAATAGAGATGAAAGAAGAGGCCAGGTTTGCTCATAGAAACCTCCCTTCCTCCCCATAATGGTTGTAATGAAGTGGAACCTGCTTGGGCTTTGGGCTGAGTCAGATCCAAGTTTGCACCTAATCTTCAAGGGCTGCCCTGAAGGAGGCTTTGTAATCAGTGACGCCTCCTGCAAACATGCCTGGCATGGATACTTGTGGAGACATCAAGATCCCTGAGCAGAATTACAAAATGGTCTTAGGTATGTGGAAGGAGAGATAATCATAAAAATACTAGACAACATTTACAGAATATTAGAATATGCCAGGGGCTCTGGGGAGTGCTTTACAAACATTAACTCATTTAACCTCCTGGTAAGTCTTATCATGACCATTCTGAGAATGAGGAAACTAAAACTTAAGTGCAAAAACCTGCCTGAATCACAGATCTAACAAGTAGAGGCATCACAATTTGAAATATATGTTAGCGGATGGCTTCACAAGATTATTTTGTTCAGATTTTAGCTGAATTTAGAAAATTTGACCATGACAATGGCAGAGGGCAGCCCAGTGACAACTGAGTCAGAAAGATGCCAGGTTTTGTACTTTGGGGTTGGAAAACAGATCTCACATAAAGCAATTTTCCCCAAATACACTGGAAAATACTCTAGTTCTAAGAACAACTGTGAGTCATTTGATCAATTTTTCCTCTTATATGACCATCCCACTGATTTTCCTAATCATATAATCTTAGACCTAGAAGGAGCCTTAACGTTAATCAAGTAAGCATCCTTATTTCACAGCAAACTACACTGTTAAAATATACCATTTTAAATATATATATATAATTTTTATATTATTTATATATGTATATAATTCCAAATATTTCTAGTTGTTAGCAGTGTTTAAACAATTTACAGTTGTATACAATAATACAGATAGTCACAAAGTCCTGGTTAGAACATTAAGACAAAGCTGGAAAAGGAAAAGTCACTTTGGTAGTGTTAGTATTGTTCCTAAAGGACAACCCTAATTTATCTACTCTCCTGTCGAATATGCGCTCTTTGAATTAGTTCCTTGGTATCTCACTAGTACCTAATGGGTATAGAATATTTGTTGAAACAGTATATAATCCTGTATTTAGTAGCACCTTACACAGAGCTATAAAAATACTTCCAGAGAACTCAGCATTTTATCTTTTATATAGCACTTGAAAACTGACTTTTTTATTGACCAGTATGTTAGAAATAAAAACTAGATGTCACACCTCCAGGAACATTTTGTGAGGCCAGCTCATTGTTTTAATAATAACTTTTAAAAAATACATTTTACAGTCAAGTGCTGTGGTGTGTGCTTGTAGTCCCTGTAACCCAGGAGGCTGAGGCGGGAGGATCAGTCGGGCCTAGGAGTTTGAGTTCAGCCTGGGTGATATAATGAGGCCCTGTCTCTTTAAAAAAAAATTTGTTTCTGTTGTTGTCTGCAATTAGTCACAGTCTCCAACATTCATATATTTAGGTTGCTTATCAGACCCCTGAAAATATTTACTCTGATCTAGATGTTTTACTTATATCTCTACACAAGAACACTTCAAAGCAGGTGTTTTTATCTCCATTTTTTAATTAGAGAAATATAGCCTCAATGAATTAATGACTTTTCCAAAATCACAACAGTAAGAGACTTGAAAGTGATTCTATTCCATGTCCATCAGCCTAGAAAGCTAATAATCTTGCACTGCCCTGGCAGTTTGTGACAAGGCAAGCAAATCAGAAATATCTGTGGGTCTCTAAAAAACATGCACATTCCCCTGTTGTAGGAGATTCTGATCACTGACCTTGGAGTGGGACCCAGATATATTTTGGAGGCACCTCTGATTAAAAATGCCTCAGCCTTGTTACTTGGAAGTCACATTCACAAATACTTTCATGAGTTTCTCTTGGAAGTTACCTACACAGCATTATCTCCCTGGCAGAGACCAGAGAGCTCAACTGCACCAAAGCCTGGGCATTCTGAATTCATGATTTGTGCTACCACGTTGTGTGATTTGCCAGCCCTGGTGACATCCAGCTGCTCTTTGCAGAAATTAAGACATTTTTCAAAAAGAAAGGGCATACAAATGGTGGAATGGTGTCCTACAGCTCTGAAATCAATTTTCTTATTTCTCTTTCAGTGTATCTTCCAAAGCCAAGAGTCTCTCTAGCATCCATGGAACTCCATAAAATAGAATTACTTCCAGTCCTATTAGGAAATGTCCATGGCAACATTATAGACATGATTAAATCAATCTTAATAGAGACAGTCTAAATTTAAGTTGGCATAATAAATACAGTCTTAAGCATTGCGCATTTTACAGGATATAATTACTGTATATGTGAAACTTGTTTTGAAAACCTGGAATGGATATTTTTAAATACTTAATAGCAGGAAGATCTGAAGGTTTTGTATACTATAATTATACATAGTTGTGTGAAACAAAAGAATGAATCCAGTGGCATTTCAATGATGAGACTGCTGAATATAAACCTGGGTTGTTTTATTTTTCTTCCTTCTTACTCAACTCTTTTTAGCAGCTCAACCTCTCATCTCTTTGGAAATCAGCCATCTCTTAAAACTAATCTCTCAAGTCTCTACCTAAGGGGCTATAAAATTTCTGAATATAAGATGACCAAGGAAATATAATCTTCAGTACCTACACAGTAATGAGTAATCTCAGGTTTAGGTTCTAATTCTCAGATTCCTGAGATTCTGAGGTTAAGGAACTCACACTGAAAAACTCTTTAAAATATCCACTTAGCCGGGCTCGGTGGCTCAGCCTGTAATCCCGCGCCTTTGGGAGGCCGAGGAGAGTGGATTGCCTGAGCCCGCGGGTTCGAGACCCGCCTGGGCAGGCGAGACCTCATCTCTACAATAAATCAAAAAATTGGCCAGGCGAGATAGCGCACGCCTGTAATTCCGGCTACTCAGAAGGCTGAGGAGGAAGGATTGCCGGAGCCCAGCAGGTCGAGGCTGCGGTGGTCGGGAGCGGCCACTGCACTCCAGTCTGGGCGACAGAGTGAGACTCCAACTCAAAAAAAAAAAAATATCCACTTATTATATAAAAAAATATCCAGACTTGGTGGCTCAGCCTATAATCCCAGCACTTTGGAAAGCCGAGGCGAATGGATTGTCTGAGTCCGCAGGTTCGAGATCAGCCCAGGCAACTTGACGAGACCTCGGCTCTACAATAAATAAAAAATTAGCCAGGCGCGGTAGCACGCACCTGTATTTCTGGCTACTTGGAAGACTGAGGCAGAAAGATCTCCTGAGCCCAGGGGATCAACACTGGGGTGGCGGTGAGCATGCCACTACACTCCATCCTGGGTGACAGAGTGAGACAAAAAAGGATTCATTTATAGAGGCTTATCAAAGTTTTTGACCACCTCAAAAATGTACTGTAAATCATCTACGAGCTTTGAACTGTGCTGTACCTTAGGGTGCTGTATACCTTAGTTTCCCCAACAGGTTACTCAGGACGCAGAACTTTCAGTGTTAAAACCAGGAAAGTCCTCGGTAAACCAGTTGAGTTGATTACCCTATCACCAGATAGTCAAAAAATAAGTAACATAACTGTGATTCACTAAGAGCTTATATTCTCATGAAACAAGCAGATGTGTTCACAAGTGGGGAAAAAAATAAGCCAGAATTAAGCAAGAGGCTTGACGATTCCATGAAAGGAGCATAGAAAATTAGAACAGTGAATAAGACTTTATAAGACTTTGCAGAAAAAGTAGAATTAGAACCAGTTTTAAAAATGGGTGTAGACTGAAGGGATAAGTAAAGCATGAAAAGATTTTGTGTTTGAAGATGGCAAGTCATCTCAGATGTTGCTGGAGCCCAGATAAGAGCAGGAAGAACATGGACTGGGAAAAAAGTGAAGAGGTTGGTGATAGTAAGGGCTTTGACTCTAAGTCTCCAAGTAACAGTCAATAAAGAAAGGTATCCAGGAAGGACTCTACCATTTGCATACTCTTCGTGTGCTGCAGACCATACCCCTCACTGAGTGGTCACCACCCTGGAGGCTGAGGAGTATTTTCCCTCTGGGTGGCCAGATGATGGAGTGATTGAACACTTCCTTGGATTGTGTGGCCAAAAGTAGTTTAACCTCTAAGCATTAGTTTCTCTTCTGGCTTATGAGAGAGTACCTGTTCTTAGGATTATTATGTGCACAGTATTTGTTCAATAATCATCAGCTGCTATTATTATTATTATTATTATTATTATTTGAGTAGGAGTCTCACTCTGTTGCCCAGGCTGGAGTGCAGTGGCATGCTCACAGCCACTGCAGCCTCGACCTGCTGGGCTCAGAAGATCCTTCTGCCTCTGCCTTCCAAGTAGCTGGAACCACAAGTATGTGCTACCTCGCCTGGCTAATTTTGCTATTATGTTTATCTCCTGGGCATAATTAATAATAAGGTGCCAAAGTTCTTGTAGCTAGTAAGCAGAGAACCTAAGGTGTGATGTCAGGTCACTGTAAACAGCATTTCAAATGTGCTGGTTTTTGTTTTTACTTTTTTTTTTTTTTTTTTTACACATATTGTTTCACAAAGTGAGGGGATTGATCTGATGTATGTTTTAGGAAAATGATTCAGTTGGTATTATAAAAGGTGCATTGAAGAGATGGGACTCAGAGAAACCATAGAGAAAGCTATTTTAAAAGTTTAGACTGGAATTATCAACAATAGAGATAGAAAGTAGGGGACAGTGGTTACATACATTTGGGAGAATTTAGTATCTTGATTTATAATAAGTGAGAGAAAGCAGGCAATGATTTCTGGGACTTATAAGTTAAGAGAGGAGAGAATTTACAAATAAGATAATGGGTTTTACAGTTATTTCTTTTTTCTTTTTAAAATTTTTATAGTTATTTCTAATAAAAAACCCACTGTAAATTAGAGAAAATTATAGATATAAGTAAATCACCCTTAACCTCACCATCATTTGACATATTTATATATTACTTTTCTATATACTTTTAAACAATTAGAATCTCTGTCAACAGTTTTGAATCTACTAATGAGGACCTGCCCAAGAAAACTGGAATTTTCTTTTGGAGGGAGGACCCCTTGTAGTACACTCAGAATTTGTTGCTCTGGATCAAATGACCAACCAAAGTTTTTATTTGGAAGTTTTGAGAAAGTTGTATCATGATTTACAGAATAAACATTCCAAATTGTGGCAAACAGGTGACTGGTTCTCCCCCCAAAATACACCTGCCCATATTGCCCTGAATGTTCAGCAGTTTTTGACCAAAAATAGAATGACCCCTGCGTCCCTCTCTCCCTATTCACCTGATCTTATCCTGAGTGACTTTTTTTGTTTTGTTTCCCTGAATGAAAAAAGTTCCCAAAGGGAAATGTTTTGCTAATGCAGAAAAAGTACACAAAAAATAGTAGAAGCACTAAAAGGCATCAAAATTAACAAGTTCAAAACTGTTTTGAGTCATGGAAAAAATGCCTTTGAATGTGTATTGCATCAAACAGAGAGTACTTTGAAGGTGCCTGAAGTTTAAACATGTAAGAATAAATAGGCAATTTTAAACAAATAAATTCCATTTTGGGGGGTCCCCCCTCACAATTTTTTCGATATAAGCTATCAATATTTTTCCTATGTCAAAAAATTTTCTACTGTATTTTTAAATTACTATATTGCCTTCTATCTGATCATGAACATTTTAGATGTGTGGAGTCTTGCATCTTCATTTCCTCAAACTCTGCATAGTATTTAGTTTGTTAAATTCTGATTTCAATACTCAAATTCCAAATACTATGAGATTGACACTTTGACACCATTATGTATTTGTGATTCTAAGTCTCTGGCCAGAAGAGTTCTTCTCCAGTCTTAGGGGCTGCAGTGTCTTCAAGGTTTTAGAGCCCAAGATTCAATGGGAACATTCAGTGGGGAGCAAGTGCAGGGCAGGAATGTCTCAACTATAGTTGCTGATAAAGCCTTCAGCATTTAAAACTCCAAGCACTTGGTGAATTGAAAAACACTGGTGCTATTCTGTTGCAACAATACTTGGCCTATCTGTAACTGAATGATATTCATTTAATCAGCATAATGTTTATTAATTGACTTATATGAGTGAAGGCTTATGCTTGACTCTGAGATGAGAGATGAATTGAATATGTTCTCTTACCAGTGGAAGAGTTATTAAAGGTACACATTCCAAGACTATGCATCTAAAAATTACAAGTTAGTAGGTTTTGGAATGTGGTCTATGAACCTGCTCTTTTCAAAAACCCTCCAGATGACCCCAATGGAGGTGAGACATTCTAACAAGCTGGACCGACAATATACTACCTGTGGGACCTCAAAAAAAAAGTCTCTTAATCACTCAAAGCCTTGGTTTCCTCATCTATAAGAGAGAAATAATAATTATATACAATGTAAAGTTGTGGGATTCATTTAAAAACAGAACCAGCTCTGTATTTTGTGAGCTTGGGAGCAAGTGAAATACAGGTCCCCTTGTTAAATAGTGTTCAAGAATTTCAAGAGAATAACAGCAGAGGATTAAACTAAGCATGATGTCCCGTGTGATTACATAGATTGCACATCCCTGAAACTGGCTGATTGAAAAAATGTATACTTATGCAATATATTAATGTATCAACACATACATACAGGAGCTCAAAAAATGTATCTAACTTTATTTGAGTACAATGCTTACCTGTGAGAATGAGAAAAGGTTGCATTAAAAAGGTGATGGCCCACCTAAGGGTTGAAGGATAGGGCTGTGTTTGTACGTGGAGGTGACCTGGCAGAGACAAATCCAGCATAGGAAACAGAAAAGACATGTTTAACCAGTACTGTTGTTGGGTTACTGATGCCACAACGACGTCAGCAATATTAGTCTGAGGGTAAGTGATGTTAAGGCAATGGATGGGGAAGAGCTTAGGATGCCATAGCTACAACAGTTCTCTGAATGGGATGCAAATCAGGACCAAAGTGAACCCATTTCCTTTTTGCTTCGTCAAATTTCCGGCTAGGCATCAACCAACCAGCAGGGGGCGCGATTTATCCCCTTTACCTTCCGTCTTTCCCCAACTGTTTCGTTAAAAAGAGATTTGAGATTGTTCCATAACCTTCATTTTCAGGAAGAAGATTGAAATTCACACTGTTTGAATCCACTTATGCATCGTCCTAGTTTTCTTTTTTTTTAATTGAAAAGAAGCATATGTGTTTTTAAAAAGAATTTTTTAATTAAAATATATTTAGAACTCTCTACAAGTTAGTTTTTTTGTGTTTGTTTGTTTTTTTTTAAAGTCAGGGTCTCACTCTCACCTAGGCTGGAGTGCAGTGATGATCAGAGCTCACTGCAGCCTCTACCTCCTGTGCTCAGGTGATCCCTCCACCTTAGCCTCCCAAAGTGCTGGGATAACAGGTGTGAGCCACCACGCTCAGCTGAGTTAGTACTTTTATAATTACTTCACATGTATTAAATTTGTTTCATTCTCACAACAATCCTATTGAGTGGCACTAATATTATTGGATTTTTAGAAATAAGGAAACAGATTGAGTAAAGACTGTAAATCAGTACCCATGTCCCAGGGTCCAGAGAAGTAACCACTTTTAAGTTTGGTGCATATCTTTCCAAATGTTTTCCATGTGAAAAAGTTTTTTATATAGGCATGTTTATATGTAAGCACAGATATAAATATACTTACTTGATCTTATTGTTTGTTTTAGAAAAATGAGATCATATTACATGTATTGTCTACAGTTTGTCTTTTTTAATGTAACCTATCATGATTTTTTTAACATAAGTACATACAGATCTTATTTAACAAATATATTGTATCCCATGTGTTGGGTGTACCATAATTTATTTAAGTGTTCATCTTTGTTCATCTATGTTGTTTCATTTCTTTGCTATTTCGGATAGTGCAACAACAGACATCCTAGTTCATATTCCTTTGATTTCTTATGTCCAAATTTCTTTAGAATGGTTCCTAGAAGTTAAATTGCTGTGTCAGTTACAGGTGTTAGATTTTGGTCGATATTAGCAGATTGCTCTCTAATACTCTAACAGTGTTTGAAAGTCTTGTTTCTCCCCGATCCGCTCAGTTGCTTCTTTTTATTTCTTTGTCAGAAAAAGATTCTCCAAAGCTTATTATGACTGGTAGTTTGAATAGAATAAAAATAGAATCCAGTCACCACTGTTCTTGACCATGTGGAGAACAGGATCTGATAGCCACAGCATGTTTTGGTTTTTTGTTTGTCTTTTGAGTTTGAGTCGCCCAGACTGGAGTGCAGTGGTATGCTCACGGCCACTGCAGCCTCGACCTGCTCCGGCAATCCTTCTGCCTCAGCCTTCCAAGTAGCCGGAACTACAGGCACGTGCTATCGCAACCAGCTAATTTTTTGATCCATCGTAGAGATGAAGTCTCGCCAAGTTGCCTAGGCTGATCTCGAACCCGGGGGCTCAGGCAGTCCTCTCACCTGGGCCTCCCAAAGTGCTGAGATTACAGGCTTGAACCACCACACCTGGCCCACAGCATGTTTAATCCATATAGCTGGAAGAATCACTCCACTGGTGTTTCTCTGGGAGTTGCTAGAATATTCACATGCATGACTAGAAATAAGCTAACATTGGTGCAATCTCTTTAATATTATTATAATCATCCTGGAGGAAAAATTGTTTTTTAAAAAGTAAGAGACAGGCAGATATGACTCCTAGAAAGGGAAATTCAGGGTAAGATACCAGGTAGCCAGTTATTTCCTTCACTTCTCTTTACCCAATGAGTTTACCCAATGAGCTACTCATTGTTTGAAAAAATGATCATTGCATTGCTATTCGGTACAAGATAAGATTTAGACCTCTTGGAGGCCATTTTATATTCAATAAAAGCCCTGTCTTCAAGGATCTATGATAGTAAATAAAGATGAATAGAAATTATCTACAAATAACTATACTTGAAATGAACATGTAAAATGACTTCCCCAAGGACACACAGTTGAAGAGTGGCAGAATTAGTACTGGTATCCAGGACTTAAGTCACACAAAATATGTGATATTGTGAATAAATAAGCCAACTATTCCTCATGTTTATTACTGCTACTACCAATACATATTGAAAATTAATTTTACCCTAGGATAAATATAAATACCTGAAAATAAAAAGTATGTCACTTCTAACTGGAGACATTTTAAAAACTTAAGGGAAAATATAGTATTTCAATATGACCTTAAAGTATGGGAAGGATTTTAACATTTAACTATTGGTGGGGAAAGCAAAACTTTAAACATCTAAAAAAGAGTAGGAACAAAGACCTTAATGTGCAAAAGGACAAATAAATTTGAGGAATTTTTTAATCCAAAAAGTTGGATTAGGCCAAGATTATAGAGAATCTTAAATACTTATGAGTTTTCTTATAATTCTAAGGGTTTGGGAAATGCAATGATTAACATTCTTATTCTAAAACATGCTATCATAGGCAATGCTGACTTCTAAGTAATTTTTCAGTATTATATTTTGCTAGCAGAAAAAATGAGTGTGACAGCAAAATTGATTGCTTTTAAAATTATTGTAATTTTCACTTCCTCTATTTTAAAAGGGAAACTTCAGAGAAGTAAGAAATGTAACCCCAAAAAAGTCAAATTTCAAGAAGGAGAAGAATGTTTATGAAGACAGTCTAAATCCAGCTGACTACTTAGGAAATCAGGCAATATGGCAGGGCTGCCCTGTGAACACATGTGGCTAGCGTTGGATTGAACAAGTCTGGATTATAGAATAAATATTTACTGAATAAATCCAGGGAACCTTTCCTTTGCAAATGAATACATTGGAAAATACTTCCAGCATGACTGTAATTGTCTATGTCACGAAAGTAACTGTTAAGCCTGTTAATGGTGAATTGACACTTTTAAAAAATTTTTTTTAACATTTTAAAAATTTATTTATTTATTATAAAAATGTGGGGTAAAATTCATGATGACACTTTCATTTAGGTGTTTTGTTGAGGAACAAAATAATTTATAAAAAGTACACCAGATATAGTTCACACACTCCCAATCCTTTCCATGAACAATGACCCTTGAAAGTACATTCTTTGTGCCTATCCCTGTATATTCCATGTGTACAACTGTGATCTAGCAACATATCACATAGTTGCTGTCACCTAAAACAGAATCGTTGTCATTGAGAACTTGATTACATGCTTCTGATGATTTTCTACGTAGAAAAGAGCCTGAGGCAATCAAGTCCTGATTATAAGGATGTGGCTCCTAAGATTAAGCCAAATCTTAGTCACAATGCTTTAGACAATGAATCTGTTGTAATCACCGAGTTATTTACTATTCAGTGGGGCCCCAAGGAGTCTTGAGGTGCCTCTATCTAACAAAGGGGTTTGAGACTTTTTATATATAAAAGTTCTTTATAATAGCATTGACAAATATTGTTTTGAGAATAATAATTACATTCCCAAGAGATAACATTAAACTTTTTGAAGGTGAGATATCTAAAAGAAAGTACCATATACAATTATGACCACACAAAGACAATGCTAGGGTTACAAGTTGCAAAACAGAATAACAGGTTTTATAAAATAGGTATAAATCAGACATAGAGGCTAATATCTCAAGTGACACAATTTATTTATTTTTTTATTTTTTATTTTTTTATTTTTTTGAGTTGGAGTCTCACTCTGTCGCCCAGACTGGAGTGCAGTGGCCGCTCCCGGCCACCGCAGCCTCGACTTGCTGGGCTCCGGCGATCCTTCCACCTCAGCCTTCCAAGTAGCCGGAATTACAGGCATGCGCTACCACGCCCGGCTGATTTTTTGACTTATTGTAGAGATGAGGTCTCGCTGCCCAGGCGGGTCTCGAACCCGCAGGCTCAGGCAATCCACTCACCTCAGCCTCCCAAAGGCGCGGGATTACAGGCTGAGCCACCGAGCCCAGCTGTGACACAATTTATAGTCTTGTGGATGTCCAGCCTTCCAAATGAAGCCTTCCAGCTTCTTGGCCTCTCATCACATCTGATATGAAAACCTCTATTGTCTAAGAGCAATGGGTAAATTTAGAAAGGATTCTCTTAGCTAGGACTAAATGTAAAACTACAGAGATGCAGAAAGTTCAGGTTTAATAAAAGTGCAAACATTGCAAATTTGTTACCTTAAAGATTATTTGGGGCTGGGCGTGGTGGCCCGTCCCTGTAATCTCAGCACTTTGGGAGGCCTAGGCAAGAGAATTGCTTGAGGCCAGAAGTTTGAGAGCTGCCAGAGCAATGTAGTGAGACCTTTGTCTCACACAAAAATTTTAAAAATTAGCCAGGCATGGTAATGCCCAGTGGTCCTAGCTACTTGGGAGGTTGAGGTGGGAGGATCACGTGAGTCCAGGAATATGAGGCTGCAATGAGCTATGATCACACCACTGTACTTTAGCCTGGGTGGCAGAGGGGGATCCTGTATTTAAAAAAAAAAAAAGATTATGTGGCTTATAGTTTTCTGTTTTCATTCTGCCAAATTCCAGTTTATAGGAAAATTTCTTCTTCTCCTCCTCCTCCTCTTCTCCCTCCTCCTCCTCCTCCTCTTCTTCTTCTTTTTTAAGAGTCTCATTGTGTCACCCAGGCTGGAGTTCAGGGGCACACTCACAGCCACTGCAGCCTTGACCTGCTGGGCTCAGGTGATCCTTCAGCCTCAGCCTTCAAAGTAACTGAAACTACAGGTGTGTGCCACCACTCCCAGCTAATTTTTTGATTTATTGTACAGACAAGGTCTCTTCAAGTTGCCCAGGCTGCTCTTGAACCCCTGGGCTCAGACAATCCTCTCTCTTCTGCCTCCCCAAATGCTGGGATTGCAGGCATGAGACACCATGGCCAGCTGGAAAATAACTTCTAAAAGTGTATAACCCTCCTTTATCCAAGGCACTTGACTAGTGTTTTCACATGTATTAACAATCCTGATGCCAACCAGTTGTTTTATTTATTTATTTTATATTTTATGTTAAAGACACAGGGTAGAATTCAGGATTAGGTATGCAAGTGGACATCATATAGGCAAAGTTTGGGTCTCCCTTTGGTCCCCACTTTGCCTGGTTTGAGATCAGTACACTTACTGATGTTATACACCATCCCCCCCACCCCCCGCAACCTGGCAGTATCCGGTTACTGCCAATTCTGTTTTTATAGTATTATGGTAAATGTTCAGGGTCCCTTTATGAGTGAGAACATGTGGTACTCAGTTCATTGTTTCTGTGATAGATCACTCAGTATTATAGACTCTAAATCTGTCCAAGTGCTGCAGAGTCCATCATTTTATCCTTCTTTATGACTGTGTAATATTCCATTGTGTATATGTACCATATTTTTTTATCCAGTCCAGTTTCGATAGGCAATGTGGTTGGTTCCATGTTTTTACGATTGTAGATAGTGCTGCAATAAACATACATGTACAGGTATCTTTTTTGTAGAATGACTTGAGTTCCTCTGGGTATATTCCCAGTAGGGGAATTATTGGGTCATATGGCAGGTCAATTTCTAGTTCTTTTAGAAATTGCCACACTGTTTTCCATAGAGGTTGAGCTAGTTTTCATTCCCACCAGCAGTGTAGAAGTGTTTCATTTTCTCCCCATCCTTGCCAGTATCTGTTGTTGTTTGCTTTATTAATGATGGCCATTTTTCCTGGGGTTGGGTGGTATCTCAATGTGATTTTGATTTGCATTTCTCTGATGAGGAGTCTGAACACTTTTTCATGTGTCTATTGGCTGCCTGTATCTCTCCTTTTAAGAAGTGTCTATTCATATCTTCTGTCTACATTTTAACGGAATGCACCATTTAAAGTTGAATAAATGTTTTCTTTTAAAAATTGAGCATTTTAAAGCTCTTGTTAAACTGGTTTTTAAGTGACAGAGCTGGACTTAGAGTCAAGTTTACTTGTTTGAAGCCTGGGTTCCTTCTACCAGGACAACTTCTTTATGATTTACAAACTGTTTCATAGGCATGATTGATTTAATTTGTACAGTCACCCTGTGAAGACAGTGATTGTCTACTCCTTCTCATCCTGTGATGCCAAGATTGTTGGAGAAAATAATCTATACCCTTCTCTTTCTCACTTGTTTACTTAACACATTTCCATCTTATTTCCTTACCCCAACATGCCACCAAAACCATTCCAGTTGCCATGTCCATTGGACATTTTTTTCAGCCCTTTCCTTATTCCCTTTCCTTACTTATCATGGCACTTACAGTTGTTGACATTCTTGTTCCATTCATTCTGTGACAACTCTTTGTGCTCCTTTTACCATTCTGATTCTTTCTCATTCTTCTTGCAAAGTCTACTTCTGACTCCTTAAGAATTAAGGACTTAGTGTTAGGCACAGTGGCTCATGCCCCTGTAATTCCAGCACTTTGGGAGGCCAAGGCAGGAGAATTGCTTAAGCCCAGGAGTTGCCTGCGCAACACATAACAAGACCTCTCCCTTAGCTGGGTAAGGGAGCATACCTATAGTCCTAGTTACTTGGGAGGCTAAGGCGGGAGAATTAGCCCAGGAGTTTTAGGCTACAATGAACCGTGTTTGTATCACTGTATTCCAGCCTGGGCAATAGAGTGAGATTCTGATTTTTAAAAAAGCATTAAGGAAATAATAAACTATGGACTTTAGTCAATAATATCAATATTGAGTCACTAATTGTAGCAAATGTACCATACTAATTCAAGATATGAATAATTGAGGAAACTGGGTATGAGGTATATGGGAACTCTTGGTACTATCTTCTCTATTTTTCTATGAATATAAAATTGTTCTAAAAAATAAAGTATATTTTCTAAGATCAAGCAAGATTCCATTTTAAAAATTATATTTAAAAAGTTATAAAGCAAAGTTCTTATAATCCTGGAGTGTTCAATGTTGTTTAATGGACAGATAGGAAAAAGAAAACAGATGGGCTAAAAAGAAAAAGAAAATGACTGTCCTGAGAAATAGGGAAACTATAAGACAAGTTATCACAGAATTGAACTTAGGAGGAGTGGGGATGAAGGTGTCTTAGAGGAGTGTTCAACACTCATCAAATACTATTGGAAATCCTGACTGACCAAGCCTGAAAAGCACTCTCTTCCCAGAGTGAAGCCTTCCTTGTTGCTGGTACTTGGCAGAAAGAATAATGTGCCTAACTGTCTGCCTCTCTTCTCCTCCCCATGTGCCCTACAAAGAAACCTTGTAATATTTTTGCTGACCATAAAAACCCCCTTTCTAATTCTTCCTCTTTCAATTCTGTCTCAAGAATTTACCTCTGTCTTTGCTCACTTTGATCCAGTACTCATAAACACATAAGAAATCTTGTCTCTCTTTCACAAACTCTTAGGGTCAAATGACATAGTGGGTTTTATCTTAGGGTCAAATGACATAGTGGTCATTGGGTCTTTGTTGTGGAGCCAACGTTCCTTCTGTCTCCTTAGATCAGTGAATACCATTTTTTGATCATATACCCCAATCATTAAAAAATGAGACCCATAATAGGTAAACATGTTTAATTATTAAGTCATATGCATTCTTCTAATATATGTATTTGAACACCTACACAAAAATTAAAATTAATGAAGAAATAAAGCAAAACTCATTCTAGTGGCTAATTTGAATACCCCTCATCATAGCCATCTTCTTAGGGTGGTACATGTTGCCCTACAAGTACAGGATGTTTTTCCAAGGGTTGTAGAGATAAGAATGATTGTAAATGAACAGTTTTCTAGATCCTGAACACCTATATGTGTTATGTGTATGCACTAAAAATACCTGTGAATAATTCCAGTCAGGGCATCATGCTGAGTTCTCTTCACCACTATACTTCTCCCACCATCCTTTCTGCACCATACTATGATGCATATCCCTGAGGTATAAAAAGCATTTAGGAACTAATAAGCCACGGGATCATGTGACGTATGGGTGTCTTGGAGGACGCTAAAGACTGAAAGCAGGAGAGAAGAAGGCAGATGGGTTAAGAAACTTGACACTCAAGGAATGACATGGTGGTGAGTGCCCTGGGTTCTCCTTTGCCTCATACACCAGAATCTTACAGTCCAGGAAGCATATGAGCACAACTAAAAAGCCCCAGGACAAGCACATTCTCTTTAGCCAAAGAAGCAAGAAAAAAGCAAACTATCAAGGATAAAACTTTTAGATAATAACTATTCAAATTCAACCAAACACCTGGAAAAAACTGCAGCCCTACCCTTTTCAGCAAGGCTGAGTGGGGAGCCCAGAGGTCACCCTCAAAGGCCTGTGAGAGTCATTCTTCCCCTACTGCCCATCACCAGGGTGGGTCAGAGAGGGCTGAGTGGGAGGCCTGGACTTCAACCACCTCGCAGCAGTAATGAACACTCTTTTCTGTCTCAGTGTCAATAGAGGCCACACACAAACTGGTAATGCGTCCCAGAAGGAGCAGAGCAAGAGGGATAAGTTGATAGTATTCAAAGAAATAATGGCTGAAAATTTCCTAAATTCAGCAAAAGTCACAAACCTACTAATTCAAGAAGCTAAATGAATCTCAAACAGACAAAAAAAATCCAGTGAAATTCATGTCAAGGCATATCATAATCAAACTTCTGAAAAACAAAGACTCCTAAAATTTGAAATCTGTGAGAAATGGCACTCCCTGTATGGGAAAAGCAATTCAAATGATAGCAGGTTTTTTATTAGAAACCATAGAGCCTAGAGGAAGTTGCATATTTATCTAGTGCTGAAAGACGGGAAATAAACTAATAGCATTTTACAGCCAGTTAATATATCCTTCGGGAATGACAGGGAAATCAAGATATTCTCAACTGAAGAAAAACTAAGGGATTTTATCACCAGCAGACCTACTATAAAAGAATGACTAAATAAAGTTCTTAAAACAGAAAGGAAGTGATAAAATCAAGAATCTTAAAACAATAAGAAGCAAGAAACAACAACAGCAACAAAAAGGAAAAATATGGATAAATACAATAGACTCTTTTTTCCTCCTGAGGTTTAAAAAATTTATTTTATTTTAAAGATGTGGGGTACAATTCAGGATTATGTATACAAATGGTCATTTACAGGTAAAGTTTGGGTCCCACTTTGGTCCCCACTTCACTTGGTTTGAGATCAGGTACCCCTATTGATGAAGTGTGTCCCCGTCCTCAGCAGTTTCCCACTACTGCCAATCCTTTTCTTATAGTATTATGATAATTGTTCAGAGTCTGCTTATGAGTGAGAACATGTGATACTTAGTTCCTTGTTTCTGTGATAGATCACTCAGTATTATAGACTCTAATCCCTCCAAGTTGCTGTGAAATTCATAATTTTGTTCTTCTTTATGGCTGTGTAATGTTCCATTGTGCATATGTACCACTTTTTTTTATCCAGTACACTTTCAATGGGCAGCATGTTGGTTCCATGTTTTGTGAATAATGCTGCAGTAAACATACATATGCAGCTGTCTTTTTCATAGGGTGATTTGTGTTCCTCCAGGTAAATACCTAGAATGGGGATTCCTCCTGAGTTTTTTAAGTTGACAGTTGAAGTTTAAATTGTATTTGACATTGTGTTATGTGGTTATCAATGTGCATAGAGGAAATATTTCAAACAATTAAAAGTAGGAAAGGTAAAAAAACTGAAAAGGAAGTACAGTTTTCCACTGTGCTAAAACTGGGATAATCATTCACAGGTAAGTGGAAACCCTGAAGTAGACATCCAAGGGTTCTAAGAAGTCATGTGAGGACACAGTAAAAACACTTTCAGTGGTGTGTGTATGTGAGAAGAGGGAGGACACGGGAGTCTGGCCACTGCATATCTGAGGTGAAATAAAGGGGCTGAAAGAATAAAACACACTGCAAGCTGACCTTGAAGGAAGGGGAAGACAGTCATATGAAGGTCCAGGGCCAAGGCAGTTTTGATTTTTAGATTTAGTTTTTGTTTTTTTGAAGATAGGAGAGAAGTGAGGATACTTAATTGCAGGGGGGAGAAGAGGCAGTCAAAAAGGAAAGGTCACAGATCAGAGGAAGGAAGGGGAGGAACGAGTCTGACAGTAACAGAAGGCTTAGCTACTGCCACGATATAGAATTGAAAAATGACACCTTCACGGGATGAAAATATATCTAGACACTTGGTAGCACTGTCATTGGAGTCTGGCTGCATGGGGGACAGACTGCCTGTGCAAGAATCCATTTCTGACTGGAAACTGAGTTGCCTTCATTGTGAAGATTCTACACTTTACCCCACTAAAAATCCTGCCTAAAGAAGTTTTGAAGCAGACATTTATCTCTTCATAAAGAGCACATGACTATAGTTTCCTCACCTCCAGAACAGTAGTATCAAATTTAGACATTACGAAATTTTAGAATCGTTTTTATCTCTTTAAAATGATATCAAAATGGAAGTGCTTATTTAAGTGTCCCTCCATGACTCAAAAGCAATTACTTGAGAGGAAAATTGCCACACTTAAAAGTCCTCAGCAGGCTGTAGACATCTGCAATGTAGAAGCATATGAGCTGTGAACACTCCCAATTAGCAAAGGGCTATTAGACCAATGGGCGACCAATGCCACTGTTATGTGTGGGATGTGGCCCACATGATGCACCCAAATCCATGCCTGTACAGTGTGTGCACATCTTCCCAGATTCTCTGGAACTTCCTAGAATTTTCTCTCCTGGTTCTCCTCCCCCAGTTGGTCATTCTGCTGAGTTTTCTTCAAAGTCCTTAAACGTTGAGTTTCCCCAGAATTCTCAGGAAAGAACTCTGTACATACACACTCGAGGATGTGATCCTAATTATTTCTCTGACTTTGGCTTCCACCTTTAAACTACCCTTTACTCAGCCTCCTTTCGAAATATCTCTAGTCCACGGCTGTCTTCGGGCCACCAACTTCTGAGACCGACTAGATATCGCCCCTTGATTACCTTCTGGGCACCATAAATTCCATCCAAGACATCTACACCCACTGCAGACTCCTTTTCCTCCAATACTCTCATCTCAATAAATGGTTCAACAATCTATCAGTTAAATGTAGAAGCCACTACATCTTAACAACTAAAAGGGCATAATATAAGAGTTAAAAGAAACATTCCAGAAATGGAACACCTGTGTTTGAATCTCAGCATTCCTATTTATTAGCTGTGTGTGTTGTCATGGGCTGTTTTCCCTTTCCTGGGTTTTTGGTTCCTCATCTGTAAAATGGAGATAATAACAGTACCTGCCTCACAGTGTTGTTATCATGATTAAATAAGATAACTTTTTCTAAAGCACCTCACTATTTAAGTTTTGTCCCTCTACTGTTTTAGTAGTTGTTAATGGATCATAATACTACCTTCAGTTTAGGGCCTGCAGTATCCTCCATTGCCCTTAACATTCAGAACTTGCCTTTGAGGACCCAGCAAGCACAGCCTTCCCTCAACTTTACTGCTTGGCCCGAGGCAAAAGAAACACGCTGGGCTAGACTCAGTGGCTCATACCTGTAATCTTAACACTTTAAGAGGTTGAGGTGGGAGGACTGCTTGAGCCCATGGGTTTGAGACCAGCCTGGGCAACATAGCAAGACCTTATCTCTATGAAAAAATTAAAAACTTAGCCAAGTGTGGTAACGTGCATCTGTAGTCCCAGCTACACGAGAGACTGAGGCAGAAGGATCACTTGAATCCAGAAGGTTGGGGCTGTGGTAAACCATGATCGTGCTACTGCACTTCAGCCTGGGCAACAGAATGAGACCCTGACTCAAAAAATAATAATAATAAAAAGAAGAAACATGCTGGATATCCTTGTACTCTTATTGTTAGGTCTTCTCAAATGCTGTTCTTTCTGCCTTGAAACACTATTTCCTCCAGTTCCCAGCTTGTTCTGCCTGGACAACTGCTACTTCAAGTTTCAGCTTGAATATCACTTTCCTAGAAAGTCAGATAGCTCAACTGCTTTTGTACTGAGCTACAAATCCCCACACCACCCTGTAATTTATTTTGCAGAGCATGTATGCTCCGTTGTAATTTACCGTGAATTATTCTTTTTCCAGTTGGTCCCTGTGTTCTTGATGAAGGAAGGGCTTGGGTCTCATTTACTCCTTGACCTCACTGCTTTAAAACATCGTTGGTGCTGAGCACATATTAAATAAGCACATGCACCAAGAATATCCTGGGCAGAGCTTATACTGAATAAAGAAATCACATAAAATATAAACTTATGAACTCTTGGGGATGGGGGCGATAGGTTGAAAATTCACTATCTGATCTCATAAGAGGAAAGGAATATGGAGTATTTTACAGCATTAAATTTTGAATCCTCGAGTAGTGATAGGCTTTATTGCAGAGTCATGTACATAGGTATTAAAGTAGAATGATCTGTGTTTCCAGACCCGTGTTTCTCAACTTCTTACGCCCATTGTCCATTCTGATAAACCAAACAATTTCACACCCTCACCATGACATTTGACAATGACTATGGAGGAGCTTCTTCCACACATTCCCAGTAGCCAGGGTGTTATTGATCGTTAGTTCGTTATTATAACATTGAATGTGGTTTTTCAAATGGTGACACCCTCAGAGGTCAGATATTTTCTCCCACCCATACCTCCTAAACCAACCCCAGTGTTTAAAATAAAAAGAGTTTCATGTGTTTTCTTAATTAAAGAGTGTGCCTGAGCAGTTTGTGTTTTTTATTTTGGGAGGTGGTTCTTATCCTTATGTGGTTATTTCCTAATGATTGAATTGTCGTCTAAACCAGGTGCAGTTACATGATAGACAATGTGATTCTGCTAATGAACGGTGCCTTGCAAAAAAAGTCTGTGAAAGAAATTCTGGTGAAGTGCCACCCGTTGGGCCGTTTCACAGAAATGGAAGCAGTCAACATTGCAGAGACATCCTCAGATCTCTTCAATGCTATTCTGGTTGAAACACCGTTAGGTATGAATACCTAAGTCATTATATAGCTGCTTGTGTATGTTATCATATATGAACCATCTGTGACAGAGAGGATATGGGGGCTGATCTCCCAACCTTCAAACTCTTGGCTTTATGTAAAGTCAAAGCAAATAAATGATAGAACTTGTTATTCTCCGAAAAAAATAATTTTCTAGCTGAGTTTTATATGATTCATTTCTTATCCTTTCACTTTATCCTTCTGTATAAATAAGGTTTATAGAGGAGGCAGTTTGTTTTAGGAAGTATAGAAATGTCATTTTTCTGAGATGTTCAGGAGTATCTGTCAAATGATCTGAAGCAATGTTGAAATGTGTGTGTTGATGACTTTATAGTTTGGTACTGACAATAGTTGCAGTATTCAAAATGCTAAAGGGATAGTTGCATGAGCATTATTTATCTAATATTGTCAGGAAATCTGGAGAGTAGCAACTCATTATTGATCATTTGTCAAAATAATTGCTATTTAAAACACAATTTTTGAAAGGAAAGAGATAATGGTGTTATCGTTAAGTGCCCAAAACTAGCTGAGCATGGTGGCTCACACCTGTAATCTCAGCATATTGGGAGGCAGAGGCAAGAGAATTGCCTGAGTTCAGGGGCTCAAGACCAGCCTGGACAAGTTGGCGAGACCTTGTCTCTACAATAAATTTTTTTTAAAAATTAGCTGGGCATAGCAGTAAGTACCTGTGGTTTCAGCTACTTAGAAGGCTGAGATGGAAGGATCGCCTGACCCCAGCAGGTCGAGGCTGCAGTGGCAGTGAGCATGCCACTGCACTCCAGCCTGGGTGATAGAGTGAGACTCCAATTCAAAAAAGAAAAAAAACCATGCCCAACACTGAGGTAGAAAGGTGAGTCACAGCTGTGGATGTGAAGTAAGGTTCTGCCTGCTCTTGACAAAGTAACTTGAGGCAATTCAATTCATCCTTGTTTCCTTTTTAGAAAGAATTGTACCTTACTATGACAGTGTTTTGACAACCTGATAAAACACAGTTTTAATATAACTCAATGTCTGGCCCATAGTAAAGTTGCAAATGGTAAATATTACTATTAGATAATGAAGAGGGGACCTCACAAAGTAAGCCTTAAGTGAATGGTTCCAAGGTATTTTGAGGATGAATAAAATAAAGCAAATTCAGGCCAGTTGCAGGGGCTCACGCCTGTAATCCCAGCACTTTAGGAGACCGAGGCAGGAGAATCGCTTTAGTCCAGGAGTTCAAGATCAGCGTAGGTAATATAGCGAGACTTCATCTCTGAAAGAAATACAAAATTTAACAAGGTGTGGTGGAGCACCCTTGTAACTGCTCAGGAGATTGAGGGTATGGTGAGCCACGATTATGCCACTGTACTCCAGCCTGGAGAAAAGAGTGAGACCCTGACTAAAAATAATAAAAATAAAATAAAACAAATTCAGTATTCGGTGTAGTGAGTGGGGTTTAAGGCTTGCACATAATAAATGCTTAATAAAATCATGAGTCCTAGAGTCAGTTGCAGTGGCTCATGCCTATAATCTCAATGCTTTGGAGGCTGAGGCTGGAGGGTTGTTTGAGTCTAGGAATTCAAGACCAGCCTAGGCAACATAGCAAGACCTTAGGTCTACAAAAAAAAACAAACTTAAAAATTAGCCTGGCATAATGGCATGTGCCTGAGAGGCTGAGGTGGAAGGATCACCTGAGCCCAGGAAGTCAAGGCTGAGATAAACCGTGATCGTGCCACTGTATTCCAGCCTGGGTAACAGAGTGAGACTCTGACTCAAAAAATAATGACACTAATAATGACTCCTATCATCCTCCTTACAGTTGGCCCTATTGAATTGAGTCTACGAATTGCAATTCCTCAGTGTCACTGTGGCAGTGAGAAGTGGGTGTTCAAGACACATTTTCTGCAGTTTATAATTTTGTTTAAGATTCACTTATTTTGTATGACAATTTCTCTTTTTAGCTCCATTCTTTCATGACTGCATGTCTGAAAATACTCTAGATGAATTGAATATAGAATTACTGCGCAATAAGCTGTACAAGGTAATGGGTTTTCCAAATATTACATGTATCTTGATTACACAATATATCATAACTAGAGTTCTTAATTAAAAGTGACTTTGATCATTAGCCGGTTTCTGCAGTAATGAAGCTGTGTGTGTTTGAAATATAGCTTTTATAGTTCTGGCCTGTCTTTTATTTAAATGCATGCATATCAGCTTCCCCCAGCCAGCAAGATATTTGAAAGGAAATAACATGCCCTATTCTTTGATACTTGTAGCTCTTTTATGGTGCCTACAACATAGAAGGTGTTGACTGCTTGGTGGTAGGTGGACGATAGATGAGGGGGTGAACCATATCAACCCATTTAAAACAACCAGCATGCATTGTAACCTTCTAATATATAGTGTCCATCGCTGAATCTCACAGCTAACCCACCCATACAATTTTAATCTGCAGTGTATAGCATACCAGAGTGACCAGTTTGTGAATACTGTATCATAGCTGCCACTTTGCATTTCTGACTGTCCGGACTGTGTTGCCACCAGTTGAGTAGCTCTATGCACTATAGGCTGAGAATAATCTGTTCATTTTCACTCAAACAACACAACATCTTTGGATACTCTCACAGAGTAAATGAATGTACACTACCATGCCAGTGCCATATAAATAGCATGCTGTGTTCAAACACATGGTCCTGTCAGAAGCGTTGCATTGCAGACAATTTTCCTTATGGGCTTACAGGAAATGGCCCTGAGTGATAACTAACAGAAGACAGTGCTCTAAGCAATTTCTAGGCCTTAACTCAATCCACTCAGCAAAACTATGATGTTTGCGCTATCCCTGTCGCTCAGAGGAGAAAACTGAGGCTTAAAGAAATAAGTTTTCCTTGGCAAAAGTCTGTTGGCTAGTAAGTATAGAGCTGGAATTCAAATACAGGCAGTCTGACCCTACAACTCAGACTTTCTGCCTTTCCAGCATATCTCCATGCTCAAAGCCATTCCAAAAGTGTATCTAAAAAGTGTCTTCGCTGAGCTCAGAAAAGAATGTAGCATTTTGTTAGAATAGCAAGAACTACACTTGAGAAATAATCCAAAACCATACAAAAAGTGCTTGTTAAGTAATTATAAGTTATTATAAGTGCAATTTTGTTTTTTTATGGAGTTCTTTTTCAGTCTGTATGACATGCTGCAATGTGAAAGCTTCTACCAAATTTATTATAAAATAGCTCCCCCTGGGAGAGGTAATTCAATTTCCATTAAGGTGTTTAATAAACCATGAAAAGCTGATCTAGAAAATTCTGAGGGAAAATATATTCATTATATTGTTTTATGATCTTTCTTCTTTCTAAGTCTTACCTTGAGGCGTTCTATAAATTCTGTAAGAATCATGGTGATGTCACAGCAGAAGTCATGTGTCCCATTCTTGAGGTAAGAAAGAGTCCTTGAATTTTTTTTATGTCAAATAATGTGCTTCCACACTTTTAATTATTTTTGACCCTACTTATATTCTTTATTATATGTTACTTTATCTAGACAATAATAGTACATTTTATTACATATATCATTTGAAAGTAGTAATTTCCAGGTTTTCTACATAGAAGAGTTTTTTCTTTTTTTGCAGTTAGAACGGAATAATGTTTACAAAAGTTAATGTAGTATATAAAAAGTAAATATTAATGAATTAAAAATGTAGTATGCTATGAATAACATGTGGGTAGACTATAGGCACTCTTACAATAATCACCCCAATTTCCTTCTGTGAGAGAACCTCGGGCAGCTGGGAATCCCTACAATTTGTCACCAAAGTTCACTCTGACTTCATCCACAGGGACATTGTTCCTTATAAATCATAAAATAAAGGATACCCCAAGCAACCATGTGTATTCCAGTTTTCATGAGGAAGACCCCGTAAGTTAGGTGATTCACAGTTGGCAAGCTCATTGAATCTTACATTTAATGCCACCATTGGTGTTCATCTTTAATGTGTGGACTTCTGATTTTAAGAAAAGCCTTGTAAGCATAACCCCTTAGGTAAAAAGAAAAAAAAATTAACCTCACCTGTATATATATTAACCTAAGTTCTGAAACTGCATGTGATAAAACTGGTTTCCTTCAAAACATCTAATCATTAAAATTTTATAAAGCTATTTTTCTATTTCCTGTTGAAATTCTTAAAACTAAAATAGGACTTTAGTTAAAATCTTATCACTGGAGAATTCCAAAAACTATTTTTGTCCTTATCTGTATTTCACAGAACATGGACATGGAATAAATAACATTTTTATGGCTTAGTAAATGTCAGAAAGACAGGCGGTCTCTTTTAGACATGCTAACTATGTAACATGAGCAACCCAGGGACCCTGTGAAGTTCTCCCATTCTCTTTGTAAATTTAGCTACTATTCACACTGTAAATCACATTAACTATAAGTAAAAGGAGAGTTTCTACTCAGCATAATCCCTGTGGCTTAGAAATGATTCATGTACTTTATTCACACAAAATATATGGAATAAAAGTAATGTCAAAACTCAGCCTTACAAAGAATATATAATAGCACTATTATCAGCTAACATTTACTAAATGCTAATTGATAACCTGAGTGCTTTATATACAAGAGTGAACTTGGATTCAAAAGCACACAAAATGAATATTTTAGTATCTATTTTTTAGAAGGGGCAACAGAAGCACAGAGAAGACTTGTAAGTTGCTTGACATCTCACAACTAGTAAGTCAGAACTTGAATCCAGGCAGTTGGCTCCAAAATGCTTATTCACTATGCCTATTGCATTATATTCACCATTCAAAATTTCTATGTATAAAAGTAACTGCTAATTCATAAGCAAGATCATACTGCATGGACCATGAAAATCAGAAATAGGTAAGAATTATGTCTTTGTAATCCCCAGTAATATAAAATAACAGTATTAGAAAAATGCTTGTCACTGGAATGATTTGATCGGACTACTGTTTGCACAATGTTCTCATTGTCCCTTTTCAACCCTCAAGATACTATCAGATTAGATTGCTTTTCAAACATCATTAAAAATAAAAATCTATCCAACCATGTTTATTTATACAGACATGGCAGGCAATTATGTCAGTTTTACATAAATATTTTAGATCATATAATTATCCCCCTTTATCTGTGCAGCTATAGAGCACTTACAGTTCATAAATTCTGTATGTATTCTGATTTAATTTTATTTTACTGTACTGGAGACTTCAAAAGACTTATTATGGTGAAAGCGAGCATTAACAAATTTCATATGCAGAAACTTGGCCTAATTACAAGATTGTAACTTCATATCTAAAAGAAAAGAAATTGACTCATGTTCAAGGCAAATGTACTGTGGTATACTGCTTGCCCTTAACTCCTGCTCTTCTGTCTATATGGTTAATAAAGCAGTAAAAAGTAAGCACAGAATATACATGTTTTCTCTCTACTGGTCAGTTCCTGTGCTAACAAGCCTGGGCTCCAGTCCAGTTCATTTACGCTTCCTTTGCCATTGGCAACTCCACCCACTGGCTCCCATCAGGTGTACCCTACTTCCTGTGAGGGTCTGGTGAGAACGTGTGACCCGATCAGTCCAACTCTATGATGTGCAACTGACAATGACTAAGAACAAGTCAATAGTACATTGTTATATCTTGCAACAATAACAAAAGAAAAGCTGTAGTTTTTAAATGAGTGAATTTTTCTAGAGAAGAGTAAAAGGACCTCTGACATACACTCATACACTGTACCACACAGCATGCCTACTCTCTCCAATGTAATCAGGGGCTAAGTCAAATGAATATCAACCCATTTATCTCCTAATCAGATGCTGGGTGAAACTCTGTTCAAGGATGATCAAAGAATATCCTGTTAAAATTCTAAAATTATAGTTCTTTTCACTAAGAGGTTAAACACACACACACACACACACACACACACACACACACATACACACACACACACACACACACACACACACACCCTCTAGACCAGAAGAGGAAGTTAGATACACAGTCAGTTATAGTAAAAGGGAAGTTGGATGTCTTAAGGGTTCAAAGGAAATCATATTCAATGAAAGAAGAAATAGAAGGGCTTGCTGTAGAAAAGATGGCATTTGATGTGATCCTCAAATGCAGCAGGCTTCAACACGCAGAGCTGTGGGATGGGGCACATTCGTTGTGGGTCAAGGGAAGGAGTTGTAACAATGACAGTGAGTTAGACAGTGTATGCAGCATTGAGATAATCTCCTGTACAGTCAAGCCTGTTCTTGAAATGGCTTATGAAGCCCTCATGTTCTCTTCCCAGCTACCTGTTCATCCCTCTTGTCCAATTGCTTCCCCAGTGTTTGAACTCTGACAAATCCTCCAAAAAGTCTTCTATATCTCACGCAGCTCCCTCCTCTAGTGTGGCCTCTGCTGTCTTGCATGTCTGTGGTGCTGCCTCCCCTGCCCTATTTCTCTCCTTACAATGTTAACATCTGGGCCAGACACAGTGGCTCATGCTGTGTAATCCCAGCACTTTGGAAGGTTGAGACCAGGTGTGGTGGCACGCACCTGTAGACACAGCTGGCTGAGGAGGAAGGACTGTCTGGGTTCAGGGAGCTCAAGACTGTGGTGAGCCATGGTCATGCCATTGCACTCCAGCCTGGGTGACATAGTGAGACCCGGACTCAACAACAACAAAGATTTTAACATCTTGCTCCAATTTTTATTTTAAGGTTTCTTATTGCCACAGAATCTTCTCTTGCTACATTTCTTCTCTTATCCCTTGATGATCTAAAATTATAGACAGGATTGGCCACATTCAGTTGCCAGAGACAGCTGCCTTTGCTTCCAAATAAGGTCACTCCCTGCTTTTCAGCTCATCCATAATCTCCATGAGAGCAACCAAAAGGATCAGATGGAACTAACTCTCACCCTCCTTCTGATAGGAAACATTTGTCCTAACAATAGAGTTCCAGGTCAGGCACTGTGGCTTACGCCTGAATCCTTGCAGTTTGGAAGGCCAAGGTAGGAAGACTGCTTGGGTCCAGGAGTTCAAGACCAGCCTGGGCAACATAGTGAGACCTCATCTCTACAAAAATTTAGCTGGACATGGTGATGCACACCTGTAGTCCTAACTACTTGGGTGACTGAGGCAGGAGGATCACCTGAATTCAGGAGGTCAAAGCTGCAGTGAACTGTGATTGTGCCATTGCACTCCGTCCTGGGTGACAGAATGAGACTCCAATTCTTTTTTAAAAAGTGTTCCAGTAAAACCTGTTGCCTGTCTAGTTTTGTTATTGGTTAATTGGTCAAAGCCCGCATAAGGGTTGGCATACAGCAATTCTTTTCAGCTTTCATGTACATACAAGTAACCTTGGAATCTTGTGAAAATTCAGATTCTAGTCCAGCAGGGCTGGACTGTGGCCTGAGACTCTGTATTCTAACGAACTGCAGGTGATATCAAAGCTGTTGAGCCATGAAACACATGTTAAGAGTAGCAACATTGTGGTGGTTATTGGAGAATCTCAAAACTTGTAGAATCATAGACCACTCTGTTGGATTCAGTACACAGTTCAGATTTTCTTAGGTATCAGGCATTGGCTATACACAAATGAGCAATGAACAAGAGAGCCATGGTTCCTCAAATATTATAGAGTATAATAGGGAGGAAAATACAGACACAGATTTCAAACGAATGTAATTGCTGTTGGATACCTAGTGAAGAGTTGGTTAGTCCAACAGCACCATGGCAAGTATCCATGATAGGCAGAGCAGGAACCCCTGAAGGATGGACTGAGATGGGATAGTTAGAGCAGCTAGGAGGAGAACCAAGACACAGTAGAAATATGGAGACCAAAGGAACTGAAATGAAACATCAAGAAAAGCTGAATGGTTAGAGGAAATGAAGAAGAGTGACGTGGGGATGGGAGCCAAGTGGTGTTCAGGTCAGAGAAGACAGACTATGAGTGTATGTTGACCTGCCTTGAAGACCAAAACCCAGAATCTTACAGATAAAAAACCCAGAATATTACAGATAAAAAAAACCTTAGGTCTTGAGAAGATAACTTGCTCTAAGCTATATAGTATTCTTAGCTACAAAGTTAGTTTTATTGATGTCTAACCTAGGATGTTAAAAAAGAAAACCAAAACCCCGAAAGTATAAACAAATGGTAGGTAGCACAGAATTTCATAGTGTAAGAAGGTATATTGACATAGACAATTAGAAAAGGACACTGACGTGTATGACAGGCACTTTCCCTTCAAAACAAAATGGAAGATACTCCACTTACATTATCTGTTTTTGTCCCAGAATGAGCCCTAAGAAGTAGATATTATTCCTGTTTTCATGAAAGAGACATTTGTGACACTAGTGACCTACATGATAGACACATGAATAACTCATTGCAAGTGCCTGGGAAATAATGCTTGGTGGGGTTTCGAGAGTCCTAGGCCATCATTGCTGCTGGAATTCTTCTCCGGCAAGCAAAGTTATTCTGATACAAGAAGAGACTAAGGGGACATTGATAACATTTGTTATTATTAGACATAGAATCAGAAAGGAAAACAAATCACTTCAGAAATGAATTTGTGTACTTAGGGTTCTGTTTGCAGCATTTAGTAGCTTACTAGACTTCACAATTTTGTCTTGCACATTCAGTTTGAGGCTGACAGACGTGCTTTCATCATCACTCTGAACTCTTTTGGCACTGAATTGAGCAAAGAAGACCGGGAGTCCCTCTACCCAACCTTCGGCAAGCTCTATCCTGAGGGGTTGCGACTGTTGGCTCAAGCAGAAGACTTTGACCAGATGAAGAGAGTAGCGGATCATTATGGGGTATGTGATGTTGCCAGGTTCCCTAAGTGCCTTGTGTTATCACATCATATGTACTTTCAAAGCTCACATCTCAAAGTCCCACTTTTTATCACAAAAAGTTATAATATTTGTAAGGTACACAGTGTCTCTTGCTGTAACTGTCTCTCCCACAGAAATACTTCAAATTTCTAGTCCAAGGTGGTATTTTTTAAAGTTCCTACCAAGCAAGTATTTGTTGAAATCTCCAAGGAGTGGATATCGGAGCATGTCTTTTGAAGTGCTTGATAAAGCAAGTTCCCCAAGAGACTGTGCAGTGTTCTGGAAATGTGAACTCATGTTGAAGTTATGTAAAATAGTCTGACCCAGCAGTCCTTTCAGGTCCCCACTAGGGAAGCAGAGAGGTACAGAACGTCTGGGTGGATCACAAGGGAGAATATGGGTCTATTGGTTTTTCCACTCCAATTCCTAAATGACCCAAAATCGAGAAAAAAAGATCACTGCTTGTGTCCTTTCCCTACTCCAGCATCCGGCTGCTCTTGGAGAGCCTGAAGCTCCCCAGTTCAAGGTTATACACCTCATCTCTGATTCCATTTCCTCTGACTTGAGGACAGTTATGTACATACCCTCCAGGTAACTTCTCCAGGACCAGAATTACACTCATCTTTTTCTGTGGATTTCTGAAGCACTCCAGGAAAGACGAAAGTCAGCAAATGAGGCATAAACCTTCATAATATCTCATGTATAATTGCATGAGACACTGTAGCATAATATTAAAATTTGAGCTTTTCTCCAAATTTCATTTCCTCTACACTTGAATTGCATGGGAACCTTCATGTGGAAATGAGCTCGAGCAGTGTACATTGAGAGTAGAATTGATTTTGTCTCTTGCCTGAATAAGCCAATATGCTAGATTTTTATCCACACTGGTTATTTGAAATTTTCTAGTGTTTTCTCAAGTGGTTGAAGATAAAAATAAATAAATAAATAAAACTTCTGGTATAGTTTTTTCTTCAAATGCAAAATTTCTATATTGCTAGGAAAAATCTATTAATATACATTTATAAGTATATATAATGCCAATTAAAACAATCTCTTGCCTTTTTTTAAGGAGTATAAACCTTTGTTCGAGGCTGTAGGTGACAATGGGGGAAAAACGTTGGAGGATGTGTTTTATGAGCATGAGGTATGACATATGTGGTGATGCTATTACCTTATTTTTCTCTTACTATGGGTTTTATATATTTTATTACTTTGGGTTTTCTTTTTACAGTTAGTCATGCCAGGTGATTAGGCACATTCACAGCTTGACAGTAAACAGTGTATATTAGTAACTGTCTTGGGAGAGCCCAAACACTGTGGTTCACGTTTGATGGCTTCACATGGAACTTTCCTGTTCAGACAGTCACATTCTGGAATCCATTTCATAACCAATTAACTAAAGAAGGAAAGCTAGAACATCTTTATGATTAAATCTCAACTCTCCTCACTCTGGCACATCTTACTCTCTAATCCAGCTCTTCTTCAAGAAGAGTTTATCTAGTTATAACTCATGGGCACAATTATGAATCTTAGGAATTGTTAATATAGAAATATATCCAGAGAGTCTACATTATTCTCTTTCCCTCCAAAAGGCAGAAGTGTACTTAATTCATTTATATTCAGTTCCTGAAATACTGTACTCCTCAACAAAGGGCTTTGTTTTTTTGGTACCAGGCAAAGTCTTCCAAATCTAGAGTTTTTCTAGTATTTTCTATTCATTTCTCTTAAACCATTGGCCCTTCCTTCTCAATCTGATTGAAACTAACAGAGAATCCTGAAATGTTCCCAAACTTTAGAGTTAGACTGACTCCAGAAAGCAGTCTGGAATCTTCCTATAAGATTTGTCCTTTAGACATTCCAGCAGCTCTCTAGTTCTGTCATATTAAGAATTAAAAACAATGCAACTTACTCGATGTATTAGGGTTGTTTTAAAATGCCACGCCATTGCACCACTGCTACAAAGGAGGCTGTTAAGGGCACTGCCTTTGGCAGGAAAAATGAGCATCTATTCCCGAGAACAGAGATGGCCTCCACTTCCTGACTACTTGGCTTGAGGTTTCCAGAGCTGCCTGATGGACTCAGTGCCTCTCCTCCTTTTATCCATCTCAATGTCATGATGGAAATGAATAAAGGAATAGTTCTAGATCAGACTCTTCCCCAGTTTTTAAAAAATTGTTTTTTGAAAATTGTCTTTTGCTCATCTATCATCCACTGGAAAAAAAGATCTGAATTCCAAGGTCCTGAGGCACTGCTCTAAAACTTATTTAAAATTTTATAAGTTGTGGCCAAGAAGAAATACTTTATGTAAATGAGACAAGTTCACTAGCCAGAAATCAGATAAATATTACTACAGATTTCCACATTTATGACTCATTCTTCACTGGATCATAGAGGTTAATTTAGTTAACCCTAGTTACACACATACACATCACAAAGGTCTCCTAGGAATATTGGTGTTAACTAGATAAGATTTAGAATTTGTCTGGTGATTTTTCAAACTTGCTTTTATAACCACTGTTGTCCATGTTTATCTGCAGAGAGACACTCTCCCTTTGCTAAGTTACCACCTTTTTCCTCTATTTGGCCTAACTTGAACATTGTCTATTTAAATACCATTAGCACTACACAAGCACAAGTCAATCTGTAGCTTAAAATTATTTCATAAATGTAGTATGTTCCAAATAAGTTGATGGTCCATGTTAATTTTTTTCTTCTTCAGGTAAAAATGAATGTGCTGTCATTCAACAGACAATTCCATCATGGTGTGTTTTATGCCTACATAAAGCTGAAGGAACAAGAAATGAGGAATATCGTGTGGATAGCAGAATGCATTTCACAAAGACATCGCACTAAAATCAACAGTTACATTCCAATTATATAACCCAAGGGGGAGAGTCTCAAATGCAGAAAATCATAAATGTTAAAAGGAAGTTATTGGAAAAATAAAAGGAATTGTGTCATATTATCTAGGTTGCACCACAGTAAGCCATATCACATCTTCATGAATTGCAAATATTGGAAATGCACTCAGTCAATCCTGAAGCAAAGCATTTCTTTTTTTTTCTTTTTTCTTTTTTAAGCAGTTTTAAATCTTGTTTCCACATTTCTGTCTCACTACTTAAGCTTCTTACTGAAGCTTGGAGATTAATGTTAGTTAACCCGATAGTACTTTTCCTATTCTTGTTTGACCATGCTAAAGACTGGACCTAATAAAAATATTTTATTTTTGCTTTTATTTTTATTTTTTATTTTTATTCCATGCTTTATTATAGGCCTCAATACTGAGTGTCTTTATTTTTCAATGGTCTTTTCCTTCTTTTCCTAGAGGCACAAAACTTCAAAGTTGTACATAGTCAACATGGATCACATTTAATGGGATAACTGTCTGATATTTTTTTCTAATACACTTTGACCTGGTAGACCTGAGAAAACAATACAATTCCAAATCACATTCCCTAGATTTAAGTAGTGTGAGATGTGTTAACAGTTTCTCAAACCCTTTTTTTCTTTTTCTTTTCTTTCTTTGTTTCTTTGTTTCTTTCTTTTTTGAGGCAGGGTGTCACTCTGTCACTCAGTCTGGAGGAGAGGGCAAGGGCAGTGGCACAGTCATGGTTCACTGCAGCCTTGACCTCCTAGACTCAAGTGATCTGGCCAGCTCAATCTCCTGAGAGCAGGGATTACAGGCACATACCACCAAGCCTGGCTATTTTTTTGTGGAGACGAGGTCTTACTATGTTGTCTAGGCTGGTCTCCAACTCCTGGGCTCAACTAATCGTCCTGCTTTGGCCTCCCAAAGTGCTGGAATTACAGGTGTGAGCTACCATACTCAGTCACAATTTTCTTTAAATAAAAAAAAATGTCTTTCTGGTGATTTCCTCCTTCACCTGAGAAGAAAATAATCTCATTGACTGTATTTTATTCATTTGAAAGCAAAATTCACAGGTTCAGGTTTCAGGACGTGTAAAGACTCTAAGCCTTCCAGCACCTTCCTCAGCCACTCAAGAGTCCAATATAGAAGAGATGACCTTCCCTAAACCCCTGAGGCAAGTAGAAAGTGCTCCTAGCATATATAGGATGCACATGTTGCAACTTGAAGAACTTGCATTGAAGTTTCATAGCTTTTTGGTGGCTTACTTGAGATCTGACTACCACATGAAGCCTCAGAAAACTGATCTACAGTGGAAAACAGGGACCTTTGAAAAACATCTTATTACGTAAAATGACACCAAAAAGACAAGCACTAAATATAGAACATGAAGAACAATGAATTTCTTGTTCTAAGTGATTGAAGTTGAGGCCCTAACCATCCCTTTCCCATCCTCCTCCTGAACACTTCTTTAGTTCCTCAGTTCTCTGTCTGCTGCAGTCAGTCTCAGAACATTATATTCCAATGAACTCTACACCCAGACTCCTGTTCTTGTGAGACTCCAGCCACTCCAACCCTTTCCTATTTCCACACTCTCAAGGATTCTCAAGTCCTGTATCAGCCTGTCCCTGGGCAGAACTTGTTAGGCCTCTAATGAGGTTTTGCAGTTACAGAATTGTGGTACTCTATGGGATACACATGTAGCGGTTGCAATTCTCAGGACACTTGCAGAACATCTAAGAAAAAATGCAGTCATATCAGTTATTCTGATGCTTGAGGAATGAAGAACACTGACTGAGGGCCTGAGGGTGGAGGTGCCCATAGGGAATCTGGGTTTTGCTGGGCAATGACACAATTCAGTTAGCCAGTGTGAAGTGCCCCCTTACCCCTCCCCAGTATGGCAACAATATAACAGGACATTGAGAAGGTTAAAAGAAATCATCCTAGAGTGAAGAAAGACTTGGTGGTGATCAGACATGAGGGACTTCATTAATAGTAATTCTTAAGTCTATTACCTTAAAATGCTGTTGCTAATGTCTTGGATCTCACAGGAAAGACACGGGAAGGATACAATTACAGTTTCACTCTGTTTTGTCTTAGTTACTTTCAGGAGCAGACAAATTCTCCCTATTGTGGGATTCATTTTATTTTGAGTAATTTTCTCCTCACTTCAGCAAATGAAAGAATATATATATTTGAGTTGGATTCTCACTCCATCACCCAAGCTGGAATGCAGTGGCACACTCGCAGCCACCCCAGCGTCGACCTCCTGGGCTCCAGTGATCCTTCTGCCGCAGCCTTCCAAATAGCTGGAACTACAGACATGCACTACCACACCTGGCTAATTTTTTATTTATTGAATAGACGAGGTCTCACCAAGTTGCCCCAGCTGGTCTCGAACCCATGGGCTCCGGCAATCCACTTGCCTCAGCCTCCCAAAGTGCTGGGATTACAGGTTGAGTCCCCGAACCTGGTCTACTTACATATTTTGCATAAGAGTTGCTGGAGGATATATGTGACATTATCAGAGGATATCATTTTTAGTGATTTTTATCCCTTATGTGTCATAGTGGCTGAGCTCAGGAGTTTTGATGTCATCATGGATGACTGCATAATCATAAAATGTATGTATTTTATATATACACAAAAATAAGATGAAGAAAATACAATAAGATCCCAAGCCACTTTTCCTCAATAATCTCTTTTTTCTCTCACATCTTTTTTTTTTTTTTGAGTTGGAGTCTCACTCTGTCACCCAGACTGGAGTGCAGTGGCCGCTCCCGGCCACCACAGCCTTGACCTGCTGGGCTCCAGCGATCCTTCCACCTCAGCCTTCCAAGTAGCTGGAACTACAGGCACATGCTACCACGCCCGGCTAATTTTTTTGATTTATTATAGAGATGAGGTCTCGCCAATTTGCCCAGGCGGGTCTCGAACCCGCGGGCTCTAGCAATTCACTCACCTCGGCCTCCCAAAGAGCTGGGATTACAGGTTGAGCCACCGAGCCTGGCCTCTCTCACATCTTTCTTATTCCATCTGGTCTTCCATGAGTTACTTTTCCACCAGGTCCATCAATTACTTTCTCTTCAATCACCCGTGCTGTGTTTTTCTGTGGTTTACTGAAGTTTTGATCATGAATTGAAATCTGACTCACCATAGCACTGCACATCATGGATGATACCTGGCTGCTCACGTGAAGGAAAGCAGGTTAGAATTATTTTTGCTGTGAAAGGAGAATAAGTAGAGAAGAAGCATGTAAAGACCACTGTGAATATCAACATATCAATTGTCCTCCAAGAATTATCACTCTAACCAGATCCATAAGTGCCATCTAAAAGCTAGGATCATTGACAAAATGTAAAAGTATATCAGTAGCTCTATGACAAGAGTGGACTTCTGGTACTCCAGGACTGTCTGGTGGTACTTGCTAGTAAGATGGAGCTCTGATTGACAATAAGTTGGGAGCATCACATTCACTGACGTTGAATCTAGGACTTCAGAGGGGAAAGTCATTATTGCCTTTGTTATCGTTTAAACAAACCAATTCTAGATTTTAAATAATTCATACATTTTATGATTCTACTTTTAGGTTTTTAGAAATTCAAGCATCTATTTCTCTACTCTGTAGTTAATGCTGAGACATATTTTGGTGGATAATACACTCACTGTTTTACATTTTTAGACTGTTTCCATTTGAGTTTAAAAATTTTTTCATTTAAATATGAGTGGAAATGAATATATTTCAGATAATTTCTGCAACATCAGGAATTTTTAAAAATTAAAAGATAATATTTTGATAATAAAAAGGAAACATATAGATAAGGTTTTAATAATTAAAATTATTAATTTGTTTGATTAAATATTCTTTTAAATTCAATAATATATTTTTTAAGATTTGCGGAGGCACGGAAGAGTCGGTCCAATCCCAGTGTCCAGAACATGTGGTTGTCCCCAAAGAGTCTCCCTGGCTGTGTGAGGACAGTGGTGTATACTGAATAAATCCTTCAGAAACTCAAAAGGCTTTTCCACAGATAAGAAAGTTCTGCAAGATCCATACATGCAAATAGATAAATATAAATTACGTTATAAGGAATTAACACTTCACAGTTTAACTGTCCTGTGTTAGATATCATTCTGAAATATCAGGATTATTTTAGCTATAGAATATAATACGAATCCTTGTCAGGCATGGCGGCTTGTGCCTATAATACTAGTGATTCAGGAGACTGAGGCTGGAGGATCCCATGAGCCCAGGAGTTCGAGGGTGCAGCGAACTATGAGCTATATTACTCTTTTCCTAATCTTTCACCAGAATTATAGACATCTGCACAATCTTCCACAATTTTGCATCATATGTAAAAGGACTATGAACTTCTAAACTGCATTCATGAGAACCTAGAGGTCTGTAGGCTTCAGGTTAGCAATGTCCATTGTAAAAGCTGAGGAATAGAAGAAATGACAAGCAATTAATGGGAAAGAATTTTCATTGAAAAAATAAAATATAGAAACTCATATACCTTTCCCATCTTTTAGAGGGACATCCTGTGATGCTGAACAAGTCGCTTCTGGGTGGAAGTATTTGCTTAGGTTGGAGAAGGGCTTCCTACCTGCCCAACAAAGTCAGTTATGTCAGTCATGGAGATGGTGGAGAGATGGAGGTCACAACGAGGTTGCTCTCATACCAAATTGAAGTTATGATCCAAAAAATCCACACTCTACTTCTTAAAAATATTGATGTTCCAATCCATCAAATGTCTTACCCATTGCTACTGATTTTTGCCAGAGGAGTGGGTGAAAACTTTGTGCATTAGTTAAAAAGTAGATGCTGACCAGCTGATGTTTCCTGCAGTGTATCTCCAGGATTGAATGATCAAATGGGAAAAATTACTCTTAAGGTTGCATCTTCGGTGAAATCGAAGAAAATTGTGCTCTCACATTCCCTCATGTCACCTTGAAATGAATCATTTCTATCTTTTTAGTCATCTTTTATTGCTTAAAGCCAAATAAAAGGAAGCCAAGTAGAAAAGTAAAGTATGAACTGGACAGATGCATAACCTCCTCGTAAATACTATAAACCACAAGAGAGCAGTGTATTCAGTGTATTTCCAGAATGAAACATACATCTTTATGTTCAGGAAGTGGCCTGAGATGTCCTGCACTGAGGAGGCCATTTGCAGGTAAAACTGTGGAGAGAATGCCTGTGTATAAATCACAAACAGCGAGACATGCTCTATCCTCTCCTAAGCCACATGATAAACATAAATTCACTTAAGATAGTAGTAATGTTAAAATCTGGGAAGGCAGCAGCTAGGAGAAAACGTATGCCTCTGTAAAATAAAGGAGAAATAAGCAGCTAATTCAGAAGAAACGTCAACAGAGCATCTATGACTTTTTTCAAAATGGGTTCTGGTTAAAGTCATGGAAATAGCCTACTTTGAGAGATAACTTACCTAAGGAAAATAAGTAAAAAGCACATTTTGTAGGTGCTGAATGGAAGCATACTCTTTAAGTCAAGATAATACTTTAACATTTTTCCTCTAAGTTCTTTTTTTCCCCATTTTTTCCATCTGTAATGTTTTATGACTTGATTTTCCATAAAAATCAAAGTATTATAGGAAAAAGAACAAGTAAGAGAATTATTCATCTTTATCTAATTTGTATTTAGGATCAAAGTTGAAGTACAGGTAAATTGCATCTCTGGTTTTGTATCAATAACCATATAATAGCATATATTCATTTGGATCTTTTTGAGATATATATCAATGTACACTGTCTTGAGAGTTTATACATGGGTTTGAGCATTTATTGAATGAAGTCTGCATCGAAGCAAATTGTATAGTTAAGAAGAAAATAGCCTACAGTTGTTTATCTGTTATTATGTATCAGACATATACAAATGCTTTATGTATGGTTATTAACTCATTTATCTTTACGGTGACCCTGAGGCAGAAATTGTTATTCCAGTTCTGCATGTGTGAAAATTCATGCATAGAGAGATTAGATGATTCATTCAACACCACACAACTCATATTTGGCATGGCTGGAATTCAAATTTGTGCCGTCTGGCTATAAAACCAGTTTATTCCCTTTCATAAAGGTATTGATGTTTAAGGATCTTTAACAATTTAAGATTCATTCAATAGTGTATTTGTGGAGATTTACGAGTGACTCATTTTTTAAAAAAATTTAGATTCAAGGGGTACGTGTGCAGGTTTGTTATATGAGTTTGTTGTGTGATGGTGAGATTTGGAGTTCTATTGAATCTGTCACTAAAATTGTGAGCATAGTATTCAGTGCATGGTTTTTCAACCCTTGACCCCTTCCCTTCCTGCTCACTTTAGGAGTACCCAGTATCTATTGTTCCCATACTTATGCCCTTATGTATCCACTTATAAGTGAAAACGTGATATTTGGTTTTCCATTTCTATGTTAATTCACTTAGAATAAAGGTTTCCAGTGGAATCACCTGTGTTTCTTTAGGCTTTCTCTGTATTTCTCCAGTAGAACATAACAACTATAAGCCCTCAATTTAATAGGAAAGAGTAGACTCAGCACAAGAAAATACACACTGGTTTAATTTTTTAATTCTATTTTTTACTGTAGCAAAAATGTACCCCATGTATGTATACAAAATTATGAATATAAATGGTTTATATTAAATGATAAATACAACAGTTTTGCCATTTTTTACTGTACAGTTTATTGTCATTAAGTACATTCACATTGTTGTACAACCATCACCATCCTTCAGCTCCAGAGGATGTTTATCCTGCAAAACAGAAACTCTGTACCCTTTAAACAAACACCCATTGGCCACTTGCACCAGTCCTTGGCAGCGACCATTCTACTTTCTGTCTCTATAAATTTAACTACCAGAGATCATTGATGTAAGTGAAATCAACTGCATTAGTCCTTTTGTCTTTGGTTTACTCCACTTAGCAAAATTCAACCAGGTTCATGTGTGCTGTAGCCTATCAGAATTGCCTTCCTATTTAAGACTGAGAAATATTCCATTATATGGAGGGACCACAATGTGTCTATTCTTTCATCTGTCAGTGAACCCTCACTCTGTTCCCACATTTCGGGCTATTGTGAATAATGCTGCTATGTCTGTGAGTGCAAAATACGCTGAGTTCAGCTTTCAATTCTTTTGGTTATATACCGAGCAGTAGAATTGCAAGGATCAGCTGGTAATTCTATTTGTAATTTTATGAGTAATCACAATTCTGTATTTCATATTGCTATACCTGTTTACATTCCCACCAGTGGTGGGTGTACAAGCCTTTTCTACAGTTTCACCAGTGCTTGTCATTTTTTTTTTTCATTAATCAGTATTTTTTATTATGGTTTTGTGGGGTACAGTTAAGGGTTAGGTGTACAATGACGTTTCATTCAGGCACCCTGTACATAAGAAGTGTTTTCCCATCCCCTGACAGATATTTGCTACTGTTAATCCCATCCCCCTCCCCCCCATAGTTTCCCAGTACCATCAGTCATTTTCTCATAGTATTGCATTGGATGTTCAAGGTCCATTATATGAGTGAGAACATGTGATATTCGGATTTTTGTTTTTGTGAGAGGTCACTCAGTATTATAGACTCTAGTTCCATCCAGGTTGCAGTGAAATTCATGATTTTGTTCTTTTTTATGGCTGCGTAGTATTCCATCGTATATATGTACCACATTTTTTTAATCCAGTCCTCTTTTGATGGGCAGCATGGTTGTTTCAGGTTCTTGCTATTGTGAACAATGCTGCGATAAACATACGTGTGCAGGTATCTTTTTTATAGAGTGATTTGTGTTCTTCAGGGTATATTCCCAGT